>NW_028317802.1:10202500-10312500 GCF_062004578.1 Staurois parvus | reverse complement strand
GGAAGAATGACTGCAGCTGTCATTCAGAAAGAGGAACAGGAAACCGGAAGGGTCATTTCCAGACATTGACTAAAAAAAGTAAGGTCCACACGTGTGTTTCAATATACATCTATGGGGGTTGTAAGCGGTTTCCTCTCCTCTCCGAATGTTACCAGCTCATACAAACAGGAAAAATAACTTTGTTTTTGTCTTTAGACAGAAAACATTATGACAGACACTGGAGCTCACTATTTATGGGTTGTTCTCTGTTAATGTACAAAATAAAGGGGAAAAAAAACAAACCAAGAGGAAAAAACAAAATAACTGATATGATATCATGGATTGTCAAGACAAAGGACCACTACATACATACATATACTACAATATATGAAAAAAAACCAGTGCAGGCATTCTCATACTAAACTTTTTGTAGGCCCCTATTAACATTGGGTATGAGTGGTTTTGGGTAATTTTGGAGCATTATTTGTCTGTATTTGTACGTGCATTTTTGGAGCCTTTTCAGGCCTAATTGTTTTTGTTCAAGTCAATAGAAAGCTGCTTACTAAGAAAGGCATGAAACCGTGCGATTTCAGGCACTCATATTTAAATTTATAGGAGCCAATAAAATGCGACTCTGTCCCAAAGAAGCTCAATTACTTTGTGGGACTTTGAGCGACAAGCTTCAGGTGACACAATGTTCAGGTGTGTAGGCACCACTGAATATAATGGGAAATGGGATATTGAATGTTTGTTTTGGGACGTGTGCTTCAATTCACTCAGGTATAATGGGGTCCTAGACTTATTTCAAGTCCATGTACAGCCCAAACGGTTTTTGTTTTACTGTTGGAGTAAATAGGGGTTAGAACATCTGTCAAGTTTGTATTGCTGTCCATGCCCCTGATGGGTAGACACACCTTCACTATATATCTTGACCCCTTTGTCAGTGAGTCAGAAAGTAATGAAAAATCCAATTTTGGTTTAGAACCAGAGCATTGTGGGGGGTCCAATGGGGGCACCTGTTTGACATCTAACAAAGGACAGCAAGAAAAGTGTGCTAGGGGGTTTCAACACTTCCAAAATCAATTAACACCAAATGGCTTACTACATAATTAATTGCTCTGTATACAGTGCACTTCACTAAGCCCTTTAGACTGTGACCCACACGAAGTATGCTGATATTTTGCCAATATTTAGTTAGTGAGCAACATTGCAGGCAGGCAATTAGCAAAAACAGCATTAGCCTTTATCTAAGGGGAGTTTTACTTTAAACAATGCTTTAAAAAAAAAAAAAAAACCACAATGACTAAGATCTCAAACAAAAAAGAAAAAAAAAACCAAAACATCACAATTGGGAAAAATTCTAAACTTGGATCAAAGATGTGAAGAACAATAACCCACAGTGTGTGGAAGCTGCAGCTGGCTGACATCATGTCTAAACTACTCAATGACAGCTGCCCTGCAACAAGTTGCTTCTGTGCAACATGTGTCTTTCTAAAAACAGACTAGACTACGGGACACTCCTAAACAGGCCCTCATGAAAAGAGGGACAGAAGTACGGGTACCTGTGTCCCTAGCAAGCATTTAGAATACACCCGTTTTTCTTTTCCACAGCTCAGGCTACAAGAGGACCTGATCATCTGTTACTGAAACAACTCCCTTTCTTCAGTTTTTTTGTATGAGACTAATTAAGGATAATTTTAATTATGTTTTTGAATAGAGAGGAAGAATAACTCTTTCTTCTTATATATTTTTCAGATTTGAGTAATAAGGCTTTCTTATGGTCAGCTGTGTCTCACAAGGTCAGGGATAGTTTCAGGGCCTGTTCACACGTGAAAAAGGGCACAGACTCATTACTACAATGCATTAAAAACAAAGCACGTGGTGCCATTAATTTAAATGGCATTACAATACACCAAGGCAGAGTACCACAATATACAGATGGAAACAATCCCAACCAGGAGCACAGGGTGATGTGAATGCAATGTGTGTTGTGTGTCAGAAGGCCTGTGCATAATTACAGGGCACACATGTTAACAGCCCCTAACTTGTAGCTGTTTTCACCATTTATTCATTGCGTATTTTAATGACATTATGGACAATCAAGCTGGGAGTATGGCCCCATCATTTGGACTTCTAATAGCTGTGGTTTTAGAGCATATAGATCCAACATAATAATCACTCAGTAGAAATATTCTTTCAATTTCTTTGCTATTATGATAAGCGCCACATGGTAGAATTGCAATTTAAGATGAGTAAAGCTCAGCCATTGCATTGCACTGCAAAATAAGAAATGGACCCTGCATATGTATGACTTCGTGTACATATTGAATTTCAGATTATACAGAAACACATTGTTAAAAAAATAAACTCATGATGAGGTTATGTACATCAAGCTAATTTCTTTTACAATAAAAAAGGGACAATGTGTAGTGTTTGCTTTAACTCTATGTCCCTATTCTCACAATACTTAGGCTGTGAGCTTCTAGTACAGGATTAGTCCAGACCTGTGCTCTGCAGAGATTACAGGATATGCTGACACACACTGCCATCTCCGGGTGGCTTCAGTGCAAAATCCGTTTTAGTATCTGCGTCATTTACACAAAATGGAGAGTACAGTTAAAATGGCCTGGCACAAGAAAAAGCTGAAATCTCTGCAGCGTGGTTCAAGTGCAACCTCTGCTGTCCAAATGAGGGAACTGCAAGCAGATATTTCTTCCCCAGTATCAATAAACGGGACCTATGTGTTTTTTCTCTTAAACATTTTCAGTTTACAGCTCATTTCCAGGAGTTCAGCTAATTAAAATATAGCATGGGTCAGTAATAGTTTTAAGTGCCTTTTGTAAGGCCTTAAGGGCAGGCTTCTTACAAAAGTCAAAGAGGACTATTCTCTGGTAGCTAAATAATGAACAATGTCTCTTTTGCTTAGAAAAGTATGTGACAATTAAGTTAGCCATCCCTGAAGGGGAATCCCATGACTCAGTAGCTGGCTGTCTATTAAGAAAGCTGGCTGTCTTCCACAATGAGCTGTTTTGCTTTGTTGGTCTTAATATCCCCTTTATTCCACTCATAAGAAAGTTTGTACTGATACAAGAAATCCTAACTGCAGCTGCCGTATACTCATCTTCTATGAGGACTCACTAAAACTGCAATAAAAATTAAAAGACCACAAATTGCTACAAAGAATGGATTTGGGCTTACTTAATACCAAACATTAAAAGAAAAGCAAAGTGTATCAACTAGAATACAGCAGTCACATCAAAGTGATTAGGAGTTGCAGGGCTTGTTCCAACTATACCCAACTTATAGCTTTAAAGGGATCCTATACCTGTAAGATATGCAGAGTGACACACCAACAATGCAGCATGAAGTCCTTTGCCCCGAAACGCTGCAATGCAGCTCTTTAGAAGGAACCAGTCCCATAGAAAACAGTAGATCTTTGCAGGTAAATTCAGTTTGCCTGTGTTGCAATCTGCCTGGCAATGTGCTGCAGCTTTAAAAAGCCCATGCAATGTTCTAACGATTGATCCAATAACTGGGTTGTGCATGAATTAATGAAACATACTGGGCACAATACAACTATGAACATTTGTTCATTTGCAAAGGAGGGCATTTTTTAAGCTAGTGCATGCTAAATCCCTGTCCTTTATAGAAGAGCTGAATTTGTGTCAATATCCGCACAATAAAAACTGCACAGTTATACATGATAACCTGACATGCAGAGATTTATGGGAGATGGATGCAATTTTACAGCCTTATGTTAGCAGCCATGCCAGGCAAAAAAGGCAATAGCTGCCAATTGACAACTGACAGCTGGCAATTCTCTTCTATGTGGTTGCTTTGAAGATCAAATCGCAACACCTAATACAAAGTGTTGAAGTGCACCTGTCATGAGAGAAATATATGACCTGCATTCCTGGGATCCTTCTGAAGATTCTAACTACCTGGCTGCACTCTGAGTGATGGACCTGGAGTAAGTATGCAGCTAGTGAATGTCAGAATTCCTTATCTGTGCAGTTCTAGGTTAGAGAGTAAAAATACTAAAGTTAAAGCAGTCAGGGGACAGCCAGACAACTAGTATTTTCAGGACAAGAGTACAGAAATGGCAGCCTACCCACTTCTTTATTATTGTACAGTTTGTACAGCGCTTTACAAAATAAAGGGAGACAATGCAGTTACAATACATTTCAAGGCAAGAGGGTTGGGAGGGCTCAGTTTGTGACAACTTTCATTCCAGCATTACATTTCCTATATTTTATTATTACTTGGAAACTTTTTGCTTTGCTTCCATTTTTGGCATAACAAGGCACTTTACACCAGGATGGCTACTATGGACTAAAATGTATGATTCCATTTTATCAGTTTATTTCATTGTTATATTATTAGTAAACTAAAGTTAGCTATGTGTGGCATTATACTGTGTGGACCTTTAAATGGCAAGGATTTATTTTAAAACTATAGGAGACAACTTTGCAAAAACTTCCCAGAGTTCCTTTGCTTTCAACAGGTTTGCTCATCGTTTAATGAAAACTGAACAGCACGGCACAATGAAAAGACATCTGTAATCCAGTAGCTATCCCTAGATAGGATGGATGGATGGATGCTCTGCCCTACGTGAAGATTTCTAGGTATAAGCGCACACATAAACCAACACAGAGCACGCTGCTAAGAGATGATCCTTTTGCACAATCTGTTCTTTATGGACATTGTGCAATCTGTTGATGCAGCTGCAGATTATACAAGAAACACGATCTCAGATGAATCACTCGCTCAAGACAAAATGGAGGGGGGCATGATAAAGGAGAGCGTGTAATGTGCAGCACACTAACATAATAGTTTAGGGGAAGAATGACAGATGGGAAGGCTGTAAAGTCTCTGCCAGTGGAAAAAGAAAAGCTGCTGGTCAGCACTGAATTGTTTTTTCAATAAACATGGCTCCTTCCTCTTTTGTCAGCATGGAAGAGGGAGGAAATAGGGTGGGGAACACAAGGGAGGGGGCCAGCACAAAGGGTGAAAATAGGATGGGCGGTTTCCTTGGTTACAAGGAGTCATCCAATCGGATTATTCTGACCTCATTGCAGTAATCTGAGCCAAAAGTAGCTCAACTGCACACCTCTGGTGGCTGAAAATGAGAAGTGCAGGACAGATTTTAAAATACATTTAAATCAAGAAAAATGTGAAAAAAATGCCTTTAAAAAATAACTATTTCATATTTAAAGAGCCAAAGGCAATTGTATAATTAATTCTTAATAAAATTGGCTCATGGGAATGACACAGGGAAAAAAAATAACATGCATATTATGTAAAAATAGCAAGTAAAACAGTTCAGATGGTTTTACATTTTTTTTTTAAATATATAACTTTATTTTGGTAATTTCTTTGTATGCAGCGATGTAGAAAATGAAGACAATCTATTAGCATTTGTTTAAAAATTAACAGGGAACGCCTAATCGCAATAATCCTTGATTTAATAAACATTTCATTAAACATGAAAAACTGACAGCAGAAAAAGACAAAGTGATCCAACAAGTCTGAAAGGAAAATATAAAAGACAAGGAAATACAAAAGTACAGTAATAAATATTACTAAGGGTAAAAAAATTAAATAATAAAGAGATACAAGAAATGACGCCAACATATCTCTGAAGTGAAAAATGAGTAAACAGTTTGGCGAAATTACCGATTGATTTTTATAACCAAATACGTTCTCATTTAAGCAGAACTAAATTGAAAAATTACAAAATTACAAGCAGGCAGACTCTTTACTGCACAAGAGACATTATGGGGGGAGATTATCTAAAATTGGAGCGTGCAAAATCTGGCGCAGCTCTGCATAGAAGGCAATCAGTTTCCAGATTTTATTGTTGAAGCTTAAATTATCAAGCTAAAGTTAGAAGCGGATTGGATAGCATGCAGAGCTGCACCACATTCTGAATGATCCTGTAAATCAACCCCACTATGTCTCCACTCCAATAAAACAAATGTATCTGTTTGCAATCTTTATTAGCATGTGCAACTCAGTGTACATTCTCAGCACACCTCGTTGCCAGAATGTATGAACATCATTCTCCACAGGCCAAAGACTCAACACCTGGAGGAGGCCAGGAAGATGCTGGCGCAAGCAAAGCAATGAACTTGTGGACTTTACTTTAAGATGCCACTACAGACAGGCTTAAAGTGTAAAAATGTTAGTTTATCTTTTCAGAAAAAAAAAAATGAAAAGGTGAACACCATACACCTTCCCCCCTAGTCCCTGATGTACTTAAAGGGGAATTCCACTCAAAGGGGGAAGTCCCGGATTAAGGCCTCCTCCCCCTCTCTTCTTTCACATTTGGCAATCTTTTTGGGGGGGTGGGGGCACGGGTACCTGATTGTGACAGGTATCTACTCCCACACTTCAACCCTCCTTGCAGTCTTCTGGGACACAACACAGGTCCCAGAAGATTGCAGGACCAAAGTGCGAACAGAGCAGTTCGCATATGCACAGTGGGCATCCAGCTGTGAAGCCACAAGCTGTCACCTTCGGGTGCCCAAAGCGAAGATGCTCGCAGCAGGGACAAAGACAGTACATGGCACCCGCTCAGGTGAGCACACTGCTGGATCCAGGAACAGGTAAGTGTCTGTTTATTAATGGTCAGCAAAGTTTTTGTAGCTGCCGACTTTAAATTTTTCCAAAAATGGCTGGAGCTCCGCTTTAACCTCCATGGGTGATGACTTGTCAGTGCTCACACAGCTGATAAAGCGGTTTGGGGATTTGAATTCTCCTCTCTTCTCTGTACAGTGCTTCTGGGAAGGACCAAAGCATGTCAATGTGCATGCGCGGACCATTCTAAATTGGTCTGCTGCTGCACAGAGAATAGGGAGAAGGGATCATACATCTTCAGAGAGTTAAACCGGCTGCACAGGCACTGACAGCACATCATCCCTGGAGGTAAGTGCAGTGGGTACTGGGAGGTGGGGTGGGGGGGTGTACGATGTTACTTCACCTTTTCCTTTTTTCTGAAAAGACTGACACTCCAAATATAACATTGATAGCGTTTTGTTACATCTATTTATTAAGTGCAAGTGTTAACTTCCTGTCCAGATTACCTCTGGGAACTACAGAACACCTTCCTCTATGTTATGGAGAAGAGGAAAGTGGCAAGTATTTCCATTATTCCTGTCCCAAGGTGACAACACTACTCCTCCATAGATACAATATGGTAAGAGTTAACTACAAAAGTATGAAAGAGGGTTAACACGTTAAAGTGGTTGAAAAGAGTGAATTGCATAGAATGCATGAAGGTAAAAAACATTCAGTATGCAGCTTCCCCCCCCCCCCGTAGCCCCCCTAATACTTACCCGAGCCCCATCTTGATCCAACAATGTACATGATAGCAGCTGTCCCGGGTGTATGCCTCCTCATTGGCTGAGACACAGCAGGGGGAGCTATTGGATCCTGCTGCTGACAGTGAGGAGGGTGTGGGACGGAGCCACGCTCTGTGTGTCCTATAGACCCACAGAGGCAGCTCGGAAGTGAGCATGCACGTGTGCCACAAGAGCAAGCAGCTTGCTCTGACAGCGCTCATCAAAAGGGAGGGGCCAGGAACGCTGGCAAGGGAGCTGAGAAGAGGAGGATTGGGGCTGCTCTGTGCAAAACCATTGCACAGAGTAGGTAAGTATGTGTTTATTACTTTAATACAGGGCTTAAAATTTCAAGTCCTGAGCTACTAGCCAGACCTTACGATTTACTCGCCACCAACAAACACACACAAACAGAGACACCTGTACACACACACACACAGACATGTACGTACATACACACATATATGCACACAGAAACATGTACACACATGCACAGAGACACATGTACACACACAGGCACATACAGACACGCATACACAGAAATACACACACACAGACACATGTACATACACTCAGGCACATGTACATACATACAAAGACACGTGTACACACAGACACATGTACGTACATACAAACACACACACGCACATACACGCAGACACATGTACAGATACACACATGTACATACACACAGACACATGTACATGCTTACACAAACACCCCCCCCTCCAAAAAAAAAGTTGCAGTACTTCGTTGTTCACTCACAGAGCTGGGTACTGCACTCTAGGGGAGGCAGAGAGCACAGCACACACTCCTTCCTTTGCTTTCACTGCGCTCAGCTATTGAGCAGTCTGACGGCTCCCAGTGACAATGACAGATCTGGCCTGAGCTCCGAGCCTGCTCAGCAAGACGGCCCTGGTGGACACACTCACCCCACCATAATTTCCACTCGCCATTGGCGAGCAGGCGAGTGGAAACTTCAAGCCCTGCTTTAATATATATTTAATTCACAGCAATGTACACCAGCGTGATGCGCTGCGTTACTGCACGTTGTCATGCGCTTTAGCACAGTGCTCTGCGATAAAATGCATGCCTGTGTTTTATCATAGCACACTGCAGAGCAGCAATATGCTGCATTGCAGTATTAAAAAGGTAAACACAGGAAAAACTTGTTTCATGTGTCTCTCTGCAGTGACTGACATTTTAAAATGCAGTGAAACATTTGTCAGCGCACAGTGTGAATTCACCCTTAGACAGGTAACGAGTACTTTCAGGAACTCAGCAACAACCCCCCAACCCCCGTATTTCTTTCATGACAGGTTTACTTTAAACATATACCCCAGTGGAACATGAACATTTTTCTTTTTTTTGTTAACTAGCCGGCAACTGGCAAACATAAATGTGAAATGAGCAGAGCCTGAATAGGGATTATGTCCCATAGACATACGTTTATGGCAATGAACACAGAGTGGGGAGTCCAAGAGTAGTGTACTTAGAAAATAAAAACTGTAATGTGAATGGATTTACAGCAAGATCAGTTAGTGTCATAAATTAGCACAATCAACAAAAACCCCCCCCCCAAAAAGAACCAAAAAACTAAATAAAAACAAACACACCAGCAAGGTTTAAACGTTTGACATTATCTGTATTTTTACTTGCTGCAATAAACGGATAAATGTAAGTGTTCATAATACTATTATAAATAAGAGAAGACTGTAAATACTAAAAATAAAAATGCCTCTACTGAAAAATAAAAAACAGCATGCTTAATGTATAAACCAGCAGCCACTGAAAGCATTAAAAATACAAAGAACATTCTCTATACTACAACAAACAGCTGAAATGCTCCAACAGTTACTATCAATAGATACGTATGGTAAATCCGAGCCACAAAACATGTTGATCTCATTCTGTCTGACTGTCATTCCAGACTTAGTAACAATAAAGTTCAGTTTATCCGGAAGAGAAAAAAAAAAAAAGACGCACAGCAGATTGCATTATACTGAGTCACTCAGGGTGTGGCAGCAGACTTAAACAATTCTTTGCTCCACCTGGTGTTCAAAAATGGGAATTACAACCACAATTACACTTGTTTTAAAATAATAGATTTTCAGCAAATTAAAACCAAAAGAAAAAAAAAAAAAAGATTACTTTACTACATTTATATTTAGAATTTCCTATTCCAAATTTTTTCTTACGTTATACTCAATTCTAAAAATATTTTAGAAACAGGGTTTTGATAAACATTATTTGTGGACATATTTTAATAACCGTAGACACACGTGGGGTGTGCTGTCATTTGCCAAATGTTTGGAATCTAACAAACTTTAATACATATTTAGTGAAATCTATCCAAATATATTATACACGTGTCAAACATTTAACACCAAAAATACTTCGCTAGTGCAAATGAAGTGATTTCTTCCATCAAAAACAAAAAGTGGAGGACCACTACTCCAATATACTCAAATATTAATCGTAAAAAATGGTGTGAAGGTGTAGTCTGATATTGCCTGTGTCAAGGAGAAAAATCAGGACAGATGTGAAAGACAAGACAAATCTCCCACTACCCTTCATCTAGAGCCAATGATGTGCCAGCTGTTTATCGGAGTGATCTGCTATCATTACATGTACATGGTACACTGCCTGTCACACACATTTTAAAAGGATTTAAATTTCTTTCAATTATTTCTACTTATGAATGTAATCAGTAAATCCTTTCAATACATGTTAGGAGTGATTTATTAAGGAATCTGTGACCTATTTCCAGTGGGGTGGATGTAGTCGGAAAGTCTTGCAACATTAAAACTCTTCAACATTAGTACTGATGCATGTGGCAATCTCATCCTTAATTGCAAACTTTTACTGTATGGAGATACAGTTACGACAAATTTGTAAAGGTGGAGGTAAACAAAACCTCTTCCATGTTGGAGCAAATTGTGGATTGTGCTACATCTCCGAGTCATTCTGCAACAAAAATTGTCTTTAAATTCCTCTGGAAAGGATATTCCTGGGAGAAAATTTTCTAGAGTATCTACAACACTCCTAATATTCCAGAGGTTAGGTTTTAAAAAAAACCTTACTTTTATGTATAGTTTATAACGTTGAAATAACATAATATTGTCAATGGAAAGGAGATGGTTGGGGAACCTGACTTCCAGAGACTGGATATCTTGAATATGGAAATTAACAAAGCTTTTTTGAGTAAAGCAAATAGGTCAGTTTAAGCTCAGATCCCCTTTAAACACAGTAATTGTACCATGGGGGGAAAATGCATGAATTCTATCACATGTCGCGGTGGTGCAGTACAGAAGCAGTGACACAGTTTTAATACAAGATCACATATGATTCAGAAATCCTTCTCTATGCTGCTGAAAGGTAATACTGAGACGATATAAAACCTGTTCTTGACCACTTACTTACATGTGCATGAATTTGATTGAACAGTTGAAGTACAATACTGCCAATCCTTACAAAACTGCCTGAGCTGGCTGCCCTGCATTGCAATCTGCGGCCTGATTTACATTAGATATCAACCTAATTTAGACAACCACCTCCTCAATAAATTGTCATCCATGCATTTAGCAAGACTTGACCTGTTCCTTTACAGACCTACTCCTTTGTCTGTCTTGTTTACAAAACCTGGGAGTCAGGACTACACCATTCAGGGGGTATCTGGCATTATGGCATGTCCATTTGGATACAATGACTTTACTAAATACTGTGGATTTTAGGGATTTGCTACAAGGTTGGGCCCCCATTTGAGCTACTGCAATACCAAGAAGTGGTGGGACATGTTAAGAATTAGGCTACATCTACACTGGCCTACCCTGAAAGCGGCAAATATGCGTGTATACACTATTGTGCTTTTGCATTTTCCCACACCTGGTAGTCAAAATGTTCTCATCCTGAACGTAATTTTTCAGTGTTCAGGAGAGGGAGGTTTAACACCACGTAAATACAGCAGCTCCTAAACTCTGCTAAAAGCCTATGTGTACATGGACACACAGCCTTTCATGGAGTTGAATTTAGAAGTTGTGGCAAAATAAAACAAAAAAAAAAACCGCCAAAAGCTCCTAAACTCTAGAAGCTGCCAGTGTACATGAAGACTTAGGCTTTTTAACAAACAGCAGTGAACCTGACTTTGTTGGTAACATGACGTACAACAGGGGATAACCACTTTAATTATTTGTAACAACTACTGGGTGTTTCAAACCCATGCAGCATGTGACTTTCATTTACCATCAGGAAGAATTACATTTACCATCAGGAAGAATTAGGGCCCATTCACACCATACATTAAGTTATCCCATGTGTGGTAATGCAACATGTTACTCTACATTGATGCATGCGGTGTTAAGGTAGCCTACTTAAACACACACCAAAAAAAACAAAAAACAAACAAAAAAACCACAGATGTAATTTTGGAGGTGCTCCATTGTGGGTTCCCCGAGGTGTGCACTAAAATTAATATCACCCCAACCAGTCTGTGCGTTAATCAGCAATTCTAGTTTGTAAGCTCTCATGGGCAGAGACTTCCTAATTCCTCTTATAATGAATTGTGTTGGACCTAAACTGCCTCCCTTTTACTTTGTAAAGTGCTGTGCCATATAAATCAATATTACTATGCTTTTGATTACACATTACCATAACATAAATATACATAGGCCATAAGAGTTGGTCAGTTCAGTAACTTTAAGAAAGGATCACCCCTGTAGCAGTGCCTTTATTCCCCTAAGGGTATCCAAAATTGGACTTCAGTGATGAATGGCATTCATTTCTATATCCAATTGGTTTTCAAATCTCCCAGATAAGCTGAGTATACAACCGATCACTACACGGTACATAAAAGTAAACATCCATTCTTTCTTTCATTTCTAATAAGTGGGGCTTGAATTTTAACTTTTACACTTGACATTTACTAAAGTAATGCACATCAGATCTTAATGTTGGATTTTTAATAGTTCTAGCAAGGCAAAAGCTACATGGTCTGTATCCTATTATATGACAAAAAGGAAAGAGTACCTATGCAAATTACTAGACCTCTACATTAATGCAATCTGAAAGTGTAGAAAGGGTTATGGAAGGTAGGTGTGGTTTACAGTGGGGGGTCAGCAGCCAGTAGATCATGATATACCAGCAGATTTCAGCCAGGTAACTGGTAGATCATGGTCAGGGCTTGCTGATCCACCATCCCAGAGAATCAAACAGAGTGCAATGCAAAGGGACTACTTGTAAAGTTGGAGCTGTAGTAGGGAGCAAAAACCGTAGAAGTTGATGTCTTCTCTATAGTGCTGCTCCTATGCCCTGTCATGGTTGGAACCCCTGCCAAGAATGACCCATGCAAATGAATGAGGCCACTCTTCAAGTGCACTGCAACCTTGAGCCGTACAGCTAACAAGGGGATAAACAGGCGGCAGTGTTTTTCTCTCTCACCACCTGCTTTAACCCCTTGGACTCTGCAAGTGCCCACAACTGCATGCTTCTGTGGAGTGGCCCATTTACTTAAATGGGTCTCAACTGACAGGCGGTAGCACCCACCAAAAGCAACATGGGGTGTAATTCCTGCTGAGGCATGTGTACATCTTTGGTGGCTACCTCAGGGATTGAGGGCAGTAAAACTGTCTCAACAGCAGGGTTTTACCCCCCCCTACAACTTAACATGTGATTGAGCCCTAAGAGTGCTGTTGCCAGCTGCAACTAAGGACTCATTCACAAGTACAGCAGACACTGCTGCTCCTCTGCAAAGTGATCAAAGTGTGTTTGACAGGTAGTGAGGAGGCGATATGTTGCCTCCTCACCACCTGATTCAAACCCATGATTGCCGTGACCAGGTAGTAAAGCAGAGGTTTAAATCTGGTGTGAGGAGGTGACACTGGCCAATACTGTGCCCGGTGATCTTTGATTTCTCATATGTTGGTCGGGTAGATCTCCACCTCTTTAAGATTGCCTACCCCTGGTTTAAAGCCAAGTATGCCTTTAACCTAAGGCATGTAGAATGGGACTTGTCTACATCCTATATAGAAGGGCCAGAGGCAGGTGGAAAATGGTTAAGCTGGAGAGCCCATTTATAACATGGCATGGTAGCCACATGCATGGTGCAGCTAAAAATGTATTCTCCCAGTCTACAGTTTTAATAAACTCACACTGTTTGGGAGGACATTCCATGAACTTGCATCAGTCACCTTTTAACCCCTTCTGCAGGCATATAATGACACACAAACAAGGGCATGCCTTTGATACATCCAACGTGGCATGCAGCTTTATAGATGTGTGTGCACAGGAGGTCCCGGTTTCATTATCCTTCAATTACTGTCTCACAGCTGGCCTGTGAGCGCTGTTCAGAACCACGCTGAGCTCTGTTGATCAGTGTCAGCCAGCAAACCCCCTGCCTTCCACCGACAACCGTCGGTTTCTAATCAAACAGCACAAACAGCAGGGAAGTTATTGATGCTTTCATTGCATGCTTTTTAAGCCTTGGTAAACTGCAGGAGCTTGATTAATATCAGATAATCACTCTAAACTGGGGACAATCACATCATGACAAAGTTGCTTCCAAGTAAGAAAGGGAAGATGCAGTGACATTGGGGATCTGATGATCCGATGTGAGTATCGTTATATCTACTAACAAAAGCAAGCAAGTGCTGAATGCTTTGTAGACTACCTACACACAGGGGATAACATCATCATTAAAAATATATATTTACCAAAAAGATACCCTTAGAAAAGCAAGGTATACACAGACACTACTGCAGATTAATCATTTTATGAGAAGCAGACTATTTGTGGTATTGTTGCACCATCTGGTGGTTTGAAAGCAAGACTGCAGGTGAAAATGTATACGCATTTAGATATATTTACAGCATGCAATTTAGTTACTTTTTATTGATTAATACATCATCTGAAGTTAATTATATTTATTATTATTATTATTATTATTATTAATAATATTAGCAAATACTTTTTTTACAACATAAATAATTCCTGCATTATCCAATTTGTTTACATAGTTATCAAAAAATTATACCCACCCATGTTTATCCCCTAACAGGACTAGTTTTTACTGCTGGGCAATTACTGAAAGTTTTAATTTCCACCCAATACCTGTAAACTCTCTATAAAAATTCAAAATTGAATATCATATGCATTTTTAAACTGAATTTATGCTGCATGAATCCTATAGGCACCTTACTTCAGCTAACAGTTATATAATCAGATCTTCTAAGAAGTTAGTCACCACTTTTCATTATTTAACCATTTTCTATTAAAAGAGAGATGACAAATACATTACATTTCACTATTTGCAGTCCTACAGCACCATCTCGTGGCAACAAGTAAGAAGGCACTTGAAATTGAAACACTGCACTTAAATATTTCTTTTTTTTATTATTATTTATCATGTAAAAATAAAGTACAAATTTATATACATATAACATTTGTGTTTAAATCTGTTTTCAGAAGACACAACTACTCTTTCTACATATTGAATGGATGTTCGGTACTCGTACTACTAGGTACTGGCAATTATTCAGTATGGAAAAAGTAGTCCATGCGGTAAATTTCTAGCAGGTCAGGATTGTGGAACTCAGCAAGCACTGGAATGCTTTAGGCCACTGGCTGAAGGCATTCATAATGGTTACAGGCCTATTTCGCAAATCCTAATATCCTGTTTGTTACCCCAGCATTTCATATTCCTGATATGTGCCTGCTGTACTATGTACTTGTGTTAGGTATCCTGTTCTCTTTGTATTGCTTCCCTTGTGTGAAATCCCTGGTGTCCCTGCCAGTCCCTCAGCTTTCCTACTTCAAACTGACCACACCAGACATGGAAGCTCATCCATCCCAGCATGGTTTTCTGGCTGCACCAGGAGAACAGGCTACCTGTACTCCATTGGTCAGGCTTCTGCTAACCTGCCCCCCTGCACAGACATTTCCTGGGAAGATCAGTGTTTCTCAGCCCCCTGCTGACACATCCCACTGCAATCTCCACATCCACCTCTCTAAGCTTCTTATGCAGCTGAGAACAGAAGCCATGTAATCACTTACATATAAAACAAAACAAATTTAAAAAAAAGTGTATTTTTTGTGCACACAAAATGTTTGCCTTGCATTTCTATTTTAAACCAAATGGGTGCGGGTTTACATATGCTTTCAGTTATTATATTAGTAAATAATGATATACTAAAATTCACACAAAATGACAGACTCAGACTGAAAGATAGATACTAAACACACAGTTCTAAAGAGACTGAAAGCTCTGGCAGTGAATATTACAAATTTCACCTTCTATATGTAATAAAACAGACCTAACCTGGCTGTGAGTGCTAAAAAAAAAAAGGGAAGAGTAGTTGTATTTAGTCCTTTATTTTAAAAATGTACCTCATCTTAATAATGCTAAATCACATTCTCATTAATCTGTACTCTCAGCGTTGTTGCTATGTAGAAAAAAAACTATACCTCTTCATTTTAGAGTGTTCACCCTCTGGTGGTGAAAAGTGAATACTACATCTGAAAAAGGGTACATGTGGTTTGAATACAGTGTATACCAGCCTTTCTCAACCTTTTCAACGCAGAGGAACCCTTGACATAAAACTTTCCGGTCTCAGGGAACCCCTGCTAAAATGACTCTCTCTACAATTCATGATACATTAGTGTGATAGCCAGAGGTAAGAATGCTCTTTACAGCTGTGGTTATTGGGAAGAATTACCCCCTTACAGATTGCTAAAAAGATAAATGATGTCAGTGGGATCTTTTCTGAGAGGCAAAAATTGCCCATTGCTCAAGGAACCCCTAGCAACCTCTGGAGGAACCCTAGTTGAGAAACCCTGGTTTATACACTTTGTTCTCTATACTAGAGCTAGAATTAATGTAAAAATAAACATAGTAAGAATATGCATCTACATAACTGAATGAATATATAAATGTATATAAGTATTTAACCTCCCTAGAGGTCTGATTATGTCAATATTTCTGTTCCCAAAGCGGTACTTTTTTTGCATGGAAATATGTTGTTTTTTTTTATTGTAGGCCTGTAATTCTTAGGAATAACTCACTGAAATCTGTCCGAACAAGAGTCTAGTAAACATCTCAGGTATGTTAAAATTTGAAACACGAAATCATAAATTATAATATAATAATCATAAAAAATAATAACATAATAATAAATTTAATAAATTAATATAATCAAACCAAAAACACTGAAATTTGAAATAGAGCTCCAAGTTGGCAGATCACTGAGCAAAGTCGCAAAATCGTTTTCAGTGTCTGATGACGAATTTCCCAACAAATCATTATCACTCAATTCTGCAAGTGGTTCTGATTTACTATCACTGTTCTCTAGCTGGTCTAAAACCACTTTTGACCTAAAGGGACATTTTTTGGACACCATGGACATTTCTCAGTTTCCATGAAGAAAGAACAGTAAAAATGTAGGCAGGGCATTGGACAAAGCACTAGGGACAAAATGTATGTGAAATGGTTTGATACAGTAATGTTTTACTATGTGATTTTAGTGTATTTAGTGAATGTCACTTTTTAAAAATGTTTTAATTTCCCGTCGGTTCCGTCCCCCGTACGTCCCGACGTTGCAGGGAACGGAACCCGGTAGACAGATGCCGGCATCGGCCGGAGGATATTACAGGGGACACTGCAGGAGGGACATCGCGGGAGCGCAGGACAAGGTAAGTGATGAAGAGATCCCGGAGCAGCGCTGCAGGGTATTCCCGAGTGTAGCTCAGGGTTACTGCTTGTGGTGCTGAAACTTTACCCCGAGCTACATTCAGGAATACCTCCAGGGAGGTTAAGGAGTCCAAAATATACCCCTATTTAATATACGTTCTCATTGACTGTGGGGTCGATTTACTAAAACTGGAGAGTGCAAAACCTGCAGCTATAGACGGTAGGCAATAAGCTTCTAATTTCAGCTTGTTCAATTAAGCTTTGACAATAAACCCTGGAAGCTGATTGGTTTCTATGAAGAACTGCACCAGATTTTGCACTCTCCAGTTTTAGTAAAGAAACCCCTATATATAAATGACATAAGTTATCAATCAAATGACACACACACACACTAGCATGTGCACGAACAGTGTTAATTCATCAAGAAGTATTCGCAAATTCCCAACGTCTAAACAGAATGGAAAGCATGATATGAATGTGCAATATCTATGTAAAGCACTGCGTAAATTGACAGCGCTATATAAGTACCTGAAATAAATCAAGCCTGTAAGAATCATGTTACAATGCAAAAATAGGGCAACTATGCCACCTTGTGGACAAATTTGTGTATTACGTGCAAAACAACACATCAATACACTATAATCTGCTTCATAAAAAAAATTAACAGGAAATACATTTTTTAGTGTAGGATTATAAAAAAAAAAAAAAAAAAAAAAGGAGGAGAAGAATTGGTCACTGCTCGCTAATCCCTGGAGCCTGAAACATGCCACTAAATGAAAGCCTAAAAACATTTTAAGATTGTATACATGTACTTGGTTTAACACAGCCTGTCAGATGGTTTCATAAAATCGATTCAAGTAGCAGAGCTAAAGAGAACTGTCAGTAAATAATGCATAGTATCAGACTATGTAGACTAGGTATTGTTTAACTGACAAATGCAGAAATGACTTTGCTGAAGGTTAGAAATAAATTCTCAGGCAAAGCAGGACAGCACGTTTAGAAATAAAGCAAAATGGGTTTCCGATCAGTATTGGAGCAAACCACACTGTGCTTATTGGATGGTTTGTATTCAAAAGACAAAGACAGAAGAAGGAGGTTATCACAGACACCATTCTCTGCTGCACGCATTACTTTTTTCTACTAAACTATACATCCTAAAGGTAAATACAAACCAAGATAAACATATATAGTAGTCACACTAACAAATTTTAATTCCTACTAAAGTTGATTAAAAAAAGCAAGATGACGTTAGTCAAGTGTTCAGCAAGTACAACTTCACGTCAGCCTAAAAAGTGACCAACTCGCACGTAGCACCCGGAGTGTGAATAAATGTGTAAAACGAAGATATTGGTCAGGTGTTTGAATCATTTCGCAAACCATAGTACACATGATTAAACATGGACATGATTTAAAGGGAAGTGTATATGTATAGTAAAAGTATATCCCGAGCTGTGTTTACCTTATTTTTGATGCAATGTTTACATTCTTAAAAGTCTCCATATACGGTACATCTTATTGCTTTACGCAGATATTTGTAGTCACCACAAGAGGGCACTCTGTATTTTACTAAAGTCAATTGACCTTCCTGCTTTACAACTGCTGAAATAAGGCACCACACAGCAGGCTGGCCATTTCAGAGCCTTGGAAGAGGAAGCTTCAGCGCCATTAAGCAGAACCAGTGCCTTTAATGAGCACATATAACTGATCCCAGGTACATGGAAGATTACCAAAAAAAAAAAAATGTATATATACACTATTATTGCCAAAAGTATTGGGCCAGCCCTCCAAATCATTGGTTTCAGGTGTTCCAATCACCTCCATGGCCACAAGAGTATAAAGCCAAGCACCTAGGCATGCAGACTGCTTCTACAAATATTTGTGAAAGAATGGGTCGCTCTCAGGAGCTCAGTGAATTCAAGCGTGGTACCATGATAGGTTGCCACCTGTGCAATAAGTCCATCTGTGAAATTTCCCTGCTACTAAATATTCCACGGTCAACTGTTAGTAGTATTATAACAAAGTGGAAGAAACTGGGAACAATAGCAACTCAGCCACAAAGTGGGAGGCCACGTAAAATGACAGAGCGGGGTCACCGTATGCTGAAGCGCACAGTGCGCAGAAGCTGCCAACTGTCTGCAGAGTCAATAGCTAAAGACCTCAAAACTTTGTGTGGATTAGCACAACAGTGTGTAGAGAGTTTCATGGAATGGTTTTCCATGGCCGAACAGCTGCATCCAAGCCTTACATCACCAAGTGCAATCCAAAGCGTCAGATGCAGTGGTGTAAAGCATGTCACCACTGGACTCTAGAGCAGTGGAAACATGTTCTCTGGAGTGACCACACTTCTCTGTCTGGCAATCCGATTGATGTGTCTGGGTTTGGCGGTTGTCAGGAGAACAATACTTGCCTGACTGCATTGTGCCAAGTGTAAAGTTTGGTGGAGGGGGGATTATGGTGTGGGGTTGTTTTTTAGGGGTTGGGCTTGGCCCCTTAGTTCCAGTGAAGGCAATTCTTAAGGCGTCAGCATACCAAGACATTTTGGACAATTTAAGGCTCACAACTTTGTGGGAACAGTTTGGGGATGGCCCCTTCCTGTTCCAACATGACTGCACACCAGTGCACAAAGTAAGGTCAATAAAGACATGGATGAGCAAGTTTGGGGTGAAGGAACTTGACTGGCCTGCACAGAGTCCTGACCTCAACCCGAAAGAACACCTTTGGGATGAATTAGAGTGGAGACTGCAAGCCAGGCCTTCTTATCTGACATCAGTGTCTGACCTCACAAATGTGCTTTTGGAAGAATGGTCAAATATTCCCATAGACACACTCCTAAACCTTGTGGATAGCCTTTCCAGAAGAGTTGAAGCTGTTATAGCTGCAAAGGGTGGGCCAATGATAAATATATATCATAGAAACAAGGTTTTAAAAGCATTAAAATTACATCAAGCATATTTAATGTACATGTGTATATATATACACCTGCTGTCTTACAGAACTCACATGATGCAATTCACTGCCATTCTGGGTGATTTTAAAAGCAGACTATAGACATGATCATTTCACCCCGGCTTACAGCAACACCTGACAAATTCTCTTCAAAAGCCCCAATAACAATTTCATCAGAGCGTTGAGTCCCCAGGGAGTAAAACAGTACAAAAATACAATAATACAGAAAAAATAACAAAAAACCCTACATGTTCCTTTTAAAAGCATATCACCACTATTGTGGCCTGTTTAGAGCTTTTATTATACAATGTTACATCTATCTAAAGTTGGTGTAATCTGCCAGAGGATGCATTTTTTTTCTTTTTATTTAGAATTATCTGGTGTATATTATGTTCTAAACTGGGCAGGGCGGAGAGAGGAAAAAAATAAACCATGATGTTACATTTTCAATCTATGATGAAACCTATTTTATTCTATTTAAAGCATGTGCCATTTAAAAAAGGACAAAAAAGAAAAAAAGCAACAATTACTTTGCCGCACCCTTCTTCCCCTGAATGTCTGCTCTTCTTCCCTGTATCTAATCAGAGGAAAGTGCCCGGCCTGCAGCTAAATGAGAGCCCAATTAATTAAAACTGATTGTAAGCAGAGATTGTAATAAGCACAGATCGCAATCTAAGTAAGCAGCGTCTGGCTTCACCCCTCTAACTGCGAGGCATTCTATCAGCCTGCGGGGTGAAAGAAACATTTTAATCAGAGAGGAACAATCAGCTCCGCAAAAGAGATCACGCTCAGTGAACTTCCAAATTTGCTTAAGAAATTAATGCAACTGAACAAAGCAAACGCCAGTAGCATACTGAGTTATTACCTGGGCTTAACACTGCAAATGAGCATGCTAAGACATTGCTAAACAGATAAAGAGACACTCTAATCAAGAACAAAAAACCTGTTTGTAGATGGTTAGACCAAAAGTCCATAAAAGATCTAGCCACATGGCCATGGATGGACAGTTGTTTCTTCAGAAATGATTGGTAAGAAAACATATAATCCTCTCTTGAATATAGAGGTACCACCAATCTTGTCTGATGACGAATTTACTACATGAGTGGTATTTTCCTTCTCCACTTTTTCAGACAAAAGTGGAAAGAGTGATACGTGCTCTCATGGGGACCCTCTAACCTCACTATTGCTCCCCACTTGAATAAAGTAAACGGACACCTGGTATGATTCGCCGTGGTGATGAGCGGCTGGTGCACTGGCTTGTAGTGTCTTCCTGGTACCTGAATAGGCATATAAAATGAAAGAAAGCCAGCAGCCCGATCTTCCTCAGTTAAAAGGTTTATTTTGATAGGTGTGGTACAACATAATACAGAGGCTTACACATATCAGTGTGTAGCCGTAGTCCTAGCCATGGCTATGACTAAATCTACACGCAGAAACACATAACCCTCTGTATTGTTTTGTGCCACACCTGTCCAAATAAACTTTATAACTGTGAAAGATCGAGCTGCTGACTATTGCTCCCCAGTCTGAAACTTTTCTGGGATCAATTAATCCCACAAAAATTCACAGGGATTGTTACAAGATCATATACAGCCATGATTATCAGCACAGTGCCAAAATATGATTGGAGAAGAATGAATATATATTTTTGCAGGTAGCAGCAGTGATAATTGAAATCAACTTTGGTGATTTTTGGAGGCTTAGGCCAACTTCACACCTCTTCGGTACATTGTGGTGAATCACCACGAGTTAAACTGAAGTATTTTGTGAATTGACATACATGGTCTTAGGGCAGACCATTCACTTAGAAACCCAAGTACCTTGAGAATGCGTGAACTTTGCACGAGAAATGGTTGTTGGCTGGATGAGGTTTGTTTTTAGCTGTTGGTATGTATGGATAAATAAAAAAAAGAGTGACATGCTATAAATGCCCTGGACTTTATTTCCTTGGATTGGGGTATTTGACTACTCACTAGGAGCACTGAGACCTGCTGCTGAAGCTCACAGAGGCAATCTCTTTGAAGTGTTACTAAACCCTCAACAGTAAAATCAGTCTGTATATGCAGTAAAGCATGATTGTTATACTCATTGCAGAACCTAAGGGTTATCCACCGCATTGTGTAAAAAGGCTGTTTGATCCTGTTTTCTCTGATTGGCCTCTTCTGCTGTCCACAATCCATCTCCTGATGTTTTGGAGGCAAGCTGCACATTCTCAGTTTGGTGTGTACTGCTAGAGTTTTTCTTCTTGGGAGAGTGCATGTGATCAGCACAGGGCCAATCAGCACTGTCCAGACAGAGGTCAGGGGTACTGCAGCCTCATAGGACAATCAGGGTAGAATGAGGACTCCTCCTACAAGATTTAACCATTTCTCTGCTGGACACCAATAGAAGTCACAAGACTGCTAACTGCTGATGAGAACAGGTATTTAGCAGTTAATATTTACTAAAATAATTGCATTTCCATGTTCAGTGTGCTGTAGGAGACCAGATATAGTGAATGCAGGATCTTGGGTTTAATACCACTAATTCGCACTAGTCTGAGCTCCCTTCAGAGTAGTAATGGCAAGAGCCACACATTTACTTTACTTCCATTTTGAATGGGTTGCCAATGCACCACTATGCATATATACCTAGACACGTGCCATTTTTTTCAATGCAACAAGGTGTATTGGAGTGCAATTTAAAAAAAGTAGTACTGTAAAACACATGGCTTACTTTACAGCAAGCTCCAGGCAAACTGCTAAATACATCTCTAAGATACATGTTGTCTCACTGTTTACTATGATGAATGATTTGTAGTTCTGTCCAGCTCATCTTGTAGACAAGGCACCACCAGTCAGATAGTACATCCTGGCCTGTGACTTCAATTGTCCTTAATGAAATTAACCAGTACAGCATGGGCTGTGATTCACCACTGCCTGCTGACTGCACAGTGTTGGTCAATGAAGGAGAGACGGCACCATGGAAAAAGTCCCTGTACCTTCCCCGTCTGTAAGCAAATTCACAACGTTAGACTGACAGTGCCTTAAAAAAACAATAGGGCCTCAGTAACTCAGAGTGCTGAAGAAAGGAGCCTAAAGACATTCAAGTATTTACAATAGCTGTATTGAAAAATGAGTGAAATTACACTACTGTGCTAAATAGTATTTTTCTTTATACTCCTTGGAATTCAGCTTGGAAGTAGAACTCTAGTGAGTTTACAAAAATAATGTTGGTGTGACCTCCCCTGTATAGCAAGTCTAATGCTTGTTTAGTTTAGAGCAGTGGTCTCCAAACTGCAGCCCAGGGGCCAGGTGTGGCACTTTGCTTGCCTTTATCTGGTCTTTGGGGCACAATTCCTCCCACTGACATTAACAACGGGGCACTATTCATCTCACTGACACCAATGATGGGACAATATTCCTCCTACAGACACAAATAATGGGACATCATTCCTCTCACTAACACCAAAGAAGGGACGCCATTCCTCTCACTGACATCAATGATGGGACGCCATTCCTCTCACTGACATCAATGATGGGGCGTCATTCCTCCCACTGACACCAATGATGAGACATCACTCTTCTTACTGACACCAATGATGAGACACCATTCCTTCTACAGACACAAATAATGGGACACCATTCCTGTCACTAACACTAAAGAAGGGATGCCATTCCTCTCACTGACATCAAAGATGGGACACCAATCCTCTCAATGACATCAATGATGGGACATCATTCTTCTCACTGACACCAATGATGGGACACCATTCTTCTCACTGACACCTATGATGGGACACCATTCTTTTCACTGACACCAATGATGGGACACCATTCTTTTCACTGACACCAATGATGGGACAGCATTCTTCTCACTGACACCAATGATGGGACATCATTCTTCTCACTGACATTAATGATGGGACATCATTCTTCTCACTGACATTAATGATGGGACATCATTCTTCTCACGGACACCAATAATGGGACACCATTCTTCTCACTGACAATGATGGGACACCATTCTTCTCACTGACACCAATGATGGGACACCATTCTTCTCACTGACACCAATGATGGGACACCATTCTTCTCACTGACACCAATGATGGGACACCATTCTTCTCACTGACACCAATGATGGGACACCATTCTTCTCACTGACACCAATGATGGGACACCATTCTTCTCACTGACACCAATGATGGGACACCATTCTTCTCACTGACACCAATGATGGGACACCATTCTTCTCACTGACACCAATAATGGGACACCATTCTTCTCACTGACACCAATGATGGGACACCATTCTTCTCACTGACACAAATGATGGGACACCATTCTTCTCATTGACACAAATGATGGGACACCCATCCTCTCACTGACACCATTCCTCTTACTGACCCCAATGATGGGGCACTATTCCTCCCCACTGACACCAATGATGGGGCACTAGGCCTCACACTAACAACAACAATGGGGCACTATTCCTCTAACAACGGTGGGGCATTGTTACCGATGCCAAAACATTTTCTACTCCAACTGGCCTCTGTCCAGCCCCTCTAAAGTCTGAAGGATAATAAACTGGCCCTCTGTTTAGAAAGTTTGGAGACCCTTGGTCTGGGGGGATATAAGAGGGGGTATCACCTTATTTCTTTGCTGACCCTGAAAATGGACAGATCCTCAACATCCTCACATACTTTGCAGAACTGCTAGTCCTGCATTGATTATTTATGAAATCTGCATGAAACCAGCTGCATGACCAGAGAAGAGAAGAAGCCCTGTAGTGCAGTCCATCCCGGACTTGGTGGGGAAGGAGCCATCAAAGCAGTTTTTAAGTTGACAGGAGACAGACTGGTCCTTGTACATAGGGACATTACAGAATTCTCCATCTCTCTGTGAAATATCTTCTTTCATTGGAGCCAATTCTAGGCACTGTGTAATTTGACCATTCTTCACAAAAGACAGAAGGTCCTATTATTTCCCTTAGGAATGCTCATCACTGTCTGCTGACACTTTTTAACTTTGTCTGACCTTCTGTCTGCAGTCTACACACTTGCTGTGCTTGCATCACTGCATGTACAGTAATACACCAGTCATCAGAGCTTCCGGCACAAATGAACACAGACAGGATCTGTGTGCATTTGCCCCACATGCCTACTCCCCCCCCCCCCCTTCCCCAATTAGACAGCAAGAGTGAGTCCCTCCACTGTAAGACTGATCTGAAGTTTCAGTTGGTGTGCACATTATAAGAATGTTTTAGACATGATTTTTAAAGTAATTACAAAGACTACAGCTAAAATAAATCTTCAGTGTTTCAATGAATATATACTTTTTCCTACATTTTCCTGAAGTTCTCATTTAAAAGATACTCGTGATGACGCCAGTTACTATAAAAGCTTTGCACAGAGAACAAGGCAGATCTAAAAACGTGTGTCAAGATGCATCTATCGCTTCAACATCACAAACCTGCCATGTTCCTTCATCTCCACAAACTACGGCATACTGTAGTTTTGAAAAGGACGACAGATTTTTCTTTTTTTTTCCCTTCTTCTTTTCTGTTATAGGAATGAATAAAACCCAGGGGAATTACTGAAAATTCTCATTAAACTCAAAACCTTTCTGATCCTTCCAATGTCAAAAATGCCATCATAAATCACTGGTGCCACTCTCACAACTACAAAGGGGGAGAAGTACGAGTGAGTTAGTCATATAATTTCAAATGTCATTTATTACAGTGCCTTGATGTGTTCTCATTTTAAGGCAACATTTTAAAATGGATGTAACCTGTCTTTAAAGTCTACAGCTTTCGCTATAGCAACCATCGTGTGAGATGAGACAGCTTTGCAGGATACCTGCAGGAGTCTAGAAGTACGGCCCCTGCAAAACAGGACTGTGGAGCGCACACTTGTCATCGACCCATGCTATTGCTAAACACAAATATCCTGTGGCTACGTCTCAATGATGAGCAAAAATGTCTCAGTGATAGGTAAGTCGAGACCTGTAATTTCATCCAAACAATCTAACAAATGCTGCTTGTTCTACTATAAAGGCTCCACTGCTTTAAAAGAAAAAAAAGAAAAAAGCAGCATGACCAAAAACAATTGCTTTTAGGGCAGACCCTTAATCTTTTTCTGATATTAGATGAGCTTGGCTAAGCCATCCTGAAATCTGGTCATTTCTGCCTTGGCTCATGCCGTAGCCAGTTGTACTGGCGCGTGCCAACTATTGGAATTGATTGGATTTTTTTCATATACTATTCTGGCCAAAACATTTGCATCAGCCACATGTTGTCTTGTTCCAGGATGTGTAATACATTTTAATAATTGACTTAATTGCCGCTTTTATTGCATCCAGGGTTCTGCTCTGCATTTGTCATAAAATCAGTAAAGCTGACTCTGAGGCCATATCATCTGAAGCTGGCTATGTCCTTGTTGCTGGTTTATGAACGCTCAGTTCCTGGGAAAATTCAGCTTACAATACATTACATCTCATAGTCTCCCAATTGCCCAATAATTTGGATTAGACTAAACGTTCAAGAAAGCAGTATCTTTTCTTAATGCAACATGCAAAGTTATCTCTAGCAATTATTTCTTATCCACACTCAAAAGAGATTGTTAAATAAAAGTGTTGAAATCAGTGTGACCTTCACCTTTAGTGAATGAGCCAATACACCTAAAATACAAGGTGTTTAAAAGGGACACTATAGTTTATTTTCATCACATATTGAACCAAAGGTGTGACATCACACAGAAAGTAATCTTTGCTCTTCCATATTTTTGGATGGCAGATCCATATTTTGATATTTTATATTCAGATCTGTAAAAATTTCCTTATGAGTATGTATGCATGAGTATACAGAAATATTTGATTTCTGATGGATTGTTAAACATGTGGTTCAATAGACAGAAACAAAGATGGCCACCAGCCTTTGAAAACATGCACGAAACGCGTTAGAGAGGAGCCTGGCTGGTGACATCACGCCACACAGACCACGAGGAAGGCCGGCGGCCATCTTTGTTTCTGTCTATTGAACCAGATATGAGTTCTCTTTGCTTTGATGTGTATCTGCTTATACTAATAAAAAGTACTACACTATCAGAGATTTTTGCTTGGGCTCGTTTATTGCGAGATCCCCCCCAAGGTGAATCCTGTTACTCTGTACTTTACAAGTGGGAGTGGTCCCCTGCTGGATCGATGAGCATCCCTGGAGCCTGGAGAGTGATGATATGCTGATTATCTGTCTTGCAGTGGTTTGCCAGATGACCCCGAATTTCACCTTCCCAGATCCAGATGACCAGGAGTGGTCTGGTGTACTCAAATGAGCATTATATTGCGCTGTCCGGTTAGTGCAATATACACTCATTCCTAGCCACTGGAGTCACGGAATTCACTTAAGGATTTATTTTGGACTTGCAACCTATTATATATATCACCTTTGCAATTTAAATGTCATTATTAACACGTTTTTTCACGTTAATGACCTTAGTGCTCTGCAGCGCATGTATTTATGCTACTCTTACCATACATTTATTAAGGTTGATATTTATATGATATTAAGTGCTGCAAATGTTCTGTAGGATCGCTAAATTCCCCCATAGGAATTAATAGGCTGACTGGGACATTTTTTTTTTTAAATGCTGTGTGGTGCCAAAAAAAAGTGTTGCATGGTGAAGATTGCTGGAACAAGGTGAGTGATTAACACAGCAGACAATTCTAAGGTGGTGTGGACTATTACGCACACTAAAAGTAAACTTGCACACAGTAGTGGCACTGCCCAATGTGCTCCTGAATGGAGACATGGATGGATGAGTTTGCTTTTAATATTAAAAATGCATTAAATAGCATGTTTGGCGCTAGATGAAGTGCAGTTCCACTTTAGGACTCTCACATTCACAAGAAAAACATAAGAAGAGAAAAATGTGGATGTAGATGTTCAATGATGGGCAACATATCATATATTGGAGATATACAGCAGATTGCAATATATTGTTTCACTCTGTGAACAAGAATGATGAAACAGTCACTCTCCTGGGTACAGAATGATTCCACCCCAAAGAAATATATGTCAAGTGTAATGCTTTTGAAGAAGATTTTGATTTTTTTGTTTGTTATTATCAATAGCTGCTTAAATATATATATTTTAGGTGAACTGATCCTAAGAGCATGCCACACTATATAACAGTCTATTTTATTCACTAGCAAGAAATACTCAATTTTCAGTTTGTGGGATTTTTTTTTTTAAACAAATAGTGCACAATGTGTAATGTGACTGTAGCTGACTGTGTGTACAATATTTCCTCAGTTTAAAGAAAACGTACAGCATTCTCAGATAGATCTCAGTCTAGACAAGATCCATCCATCAACAACAAGCACAGTTTAGAAGGAAAGTAATCTGTAAACTTTTAGAAAACTGAAAATGCCATTCAAAATACGGAAGAAGATTGCCATCTGGTGGACACTCGGGGTAAAATTCTAAGCATATATAGTTAAAATAAGAAAATAAAATGCCAAACACGCTGTTATTTTATGTATAGCTTGTGTCTGTGACATTTATCTACTGGATATGCTGAGAAGCTGAGAGAGGATAGGATAAAAAAGTCCACAAAATAATTACCAGCAGAAAGAGTAGGAGATACAAAAATCCACAGAATAAGACTAAAACCCTTAAGAACGGATGAAGACCATGGGTCCAAGTACCATGGAGTGTTGCTGTCCCTATTAAGCAGTTATGAGAGAGGGCACTGTAAAAAGTCATGCTAGGCTGCACAGGTATCCTTCCATTTTTTGGGAGGAGATACTAAGGCTGGCCATACATGATTCTTATTTGTACATTCAAGCGGCAGGATGAACGAAAAAAAAAAAGAACCAATTCCCCCATCCACACATTCAATGTGGATGGGGGAATCACTCCCGATGTGCTATTGCATTCTGCCAGCAGAGAGCTTTCCCAACTGGCAGAATACAATGATCAGGGTTGCAGGCAATAGCCAGTGACACTGATCATTCGGGGAAAATAAGACAGGCTGGTTGTCAACACTAGTCAATTGACTTTTGTACAACCAGCCTGTCTATCAATAAATATATCACTATCGCTGTACCAGCCAAATTTCAATCCATGTATGGCTGGTTTATGCCAAAATGATCAAATGGATTTTAGTGACAACCATTTAGAGATTGATTGCAACTTGCCTATGCGTTACTGCAATATGCACACCACTGTTGCCCTTTAAAATAATAACAGTCCCAAAAATGTGCTTCTGGCCTCCCCCAGAAAGCAGCTGCATCTAAGTTCTGGAATATACTGTATTTTTTAGATGTGAGAAAGTGTTAGTCAGGGACGATTCTGACACCACTTCCTTTTTAAAGTGCCACTAAACTTACAAAAAAAAAAATTCTATTCAAGGTATGTATTCGTAACTCAGAAAACTACCTTCTATTGCGGTCAGCCTCATCCAAATTTCTTTTATTTTTCCTGCTGTGATCAATAGAGGGTGGCTACATTCATTATCCATGGTTCCACTGTATGTAGAAATAAAGCCACTCTCTCTACCTCACTCCTGAGATGGGTTATGGGATGTGTAGTGTGCACATAGAAGTGTGCAAGATCACAAATAACATGAACTGCTCATTTCAAATGGGAGTGAGAAGGAAAAGGAGAGGTTAAAGGAGCTCATGGAGAACATCACAAGGAGGCAGACAATACGAAACAATTTAATGACAAATAGATTTCAGGGCCATTAGGTAGTACTTGTGTATGTGTTATTTGTGGAGAATAAGGATATTGATTAGTATCACTTTAAGGTTTCATTCACAGCGATACTGTCAAACCTGCTTGTGTGTTTAGAGGACATTTTAAACCGCAAACAGATGCAAAGATTTTTCAGTGGTGTCATTCACACTGAGCGTTAACCTGTGGTTAGGTGTGGTCAGTTCATCTGCATTTAGGGACAACAGAATTCTGTGCAACCAGAATTTGATTAGACACTTTAGCTTGAATGTCTAAACACAGGAGAAAGTGATCTGGGAAACATAAAAGTTTAAACATCACAGATTAATTTTCCAGCATTTAGAAAAGCTAAACACAGGGTTAAATTAGGCCCAACTCTAACTGCACTAACCATATTCACCAATCATAAGAAAATTATGTACTGTACTTGGACAGATGGTCCATTTAAAAAAGTTTCCTAATACCCCATACTTTGCAGACAGGTACTCTTGGTTTCAATGTACATGTCATGTATATATGCATGACAAGACTACTTCATGACAGACTGTAAGTTATGACTGGAGGCTATCTGGCAATGCTAAAATCCCCTTCCAGATACAGGGTGTGATTTACTATACTGTACATTGTGAAGTGAGCCTATGTGGACTTTAAACATTCAACCATGTGCAGAGGTACTGAAAGAACAAAGCTTCTTCACACTGGGTGAAAGAACATCTATACGTCTTTTAAAAATCAATATTATACTGAACCTAGCACACTTTCAATAAAAAACAAATCTGCAATATAAATTATTTACAGCACCTTTTTCAATACAAACTAGCGGTGGTATGCCTAACTCTGTTGCTAAGATCAATCAAAATTGTGCCCACTTATATCTTCACTAAATGACCATCCCAACTCCTGTGAAAGAACACACCAAAGGAAAGTACTATCCTGCACTTGACAAGTCCCAGTATTCATCGGACCTGAGCAGAATCATTTCTTTCCGGCTTTATTGGCCTCTCTACTTCTTACTGATGGGTGGCATTACTAACCATTACCATCGCTGACTGAAAGGATGATACACCGACTTGCATTTTGCAATTGTGTGCAGCGGACAATACCCTGTAAGCAAGAAACATTTAGGGTTTACCTTTCAGCCTGCTGGCTCCCACCCATTATCTGTCCTAAAGATCACCACCACTTGTGTTAGATTCATTACAAAATCAGCCTTTAGGTTCAAGGTTAGCTGTTCTTTTAACCATTCCAGCATACTTTTGGCTGTGTGTTTTTAGGGTAGTTTCCTAGCTGGTAGGTGAGCGAATCCCCTTGTCTCAGGTCTCTTGCAGAGTGAAAAGATTTCCCTGTACAATTGCCCTGTATTTGACTCCATCTATTTTTAAGGCTGTTTTCACAAAGTTCACCTAATTGTTGGTTCCATTCATATTTGTATCTAATTATTAATGGGCTTAGCATCCTGGGCACTAGTTCATTAGTCAATATATCTTTAGGTAGCTCCTTGGTCTTTACACTGCTGTGTGGCTACCAACAAACCCAGGGTAAGGTGTATTTACTTTGAAATCATGTGACTATTGCATGGAGGTGGCATCCATCTAACTAATTAAGGATTTGAGTTCTCACATCAAAGGGGGTAATTATTTATGTAATCAAGCTTATTTTTTAATTTGTAACTAGTTTAGAAAACTATGTACAAATCTTTTCACACATAATAGAGTGTATAGGTAAAATGCCTATTAAAGCCAAGTTAATGTAAGACCGTAACACTACAAAATATAGGGTGTATGTGTGTATATTTATGCAGAACACAGAAAATGAAGGACTAACTATAGCAGTAAAGTGAAGAAAGCAAGCCTGTAATTCTGCTATGCTCTTATTGGAAATCAGCAGTATATTTTTTGAAATGGATATGCACTGACTCCAAATAAACCCAGTGTGTATAAGTTATGTCTTGCACAGCTTTGAAAATGAGTGATGTCAGTACAAGCTGAGGGGAAAGGAAGAAAAAAAAAATGTAATTTGAGATATAGATCTACAAGGTGAAAGAAAGGCAGCATCGCTCTCTCTAATCTGTTTCGAGGAGAAAGAGAGAGACAGAGAGGAATGAAAAGGACAGGATGGCATAAAAGGATTTATACAGCTTACAGATAAGAATTTATAACCACAGCAGACGAAGTCTGATTTTCCAGGAAGGTAAACTATTTTCATAAAATAAGTAGTGCACCTAAAACTTTAGCACTGCGGACCGCACACAATTGACTGTTGTGGGTGCTCCTCTACGAGGAAATTAGTCTCTGTTAATGGTTCTTGCTAAAAGGTACCCTTTGTGCAAAGCTTAATATGTTCCTAAGAGTTACTATCAAAGATATCGTGAGACAGTAATTTTCTTGTGCATGAACTGCAATGACACTGAGCAACAGGGGACCATCGAAGGTTCTGGAATGCATGCTGGGATTGTTCAGAAGCGGCAAGCATGTTCTAATAATAAATAGGGTATTCAATCACTCAAGGATAGTCACTGAAAAACAACTGCACTGTCTTTACCTACACTGCTAAAACAACCACAATGTAATTCAACAAACAAACTATATTTGCTTCATGTCATACACAAGTGAAAGGGAGGGGAAAAAAAATTACAGTCAATTAAGAGTCCATGCGCATGCTTCCTCCTCTGTGTCCTGTCAGTGGTGGTGCAGTTATAGCATGATTCAGGGCAAAGTGCAGGTTAAGTTCTAAGAACCCCCACTCCCCTTATCTAGGCACTAACCCTGCGTAAGCTCTGCATCAGATTGCGTCACAGTGTGCAGAGGGGTTAACTGCTCGGCATTCAGGCCTGGTGATTAAACACTGGGTCTGCCCACTTCATCCTTTAACAGGTCACACCCTCCTCCATAATGGTAAGTACCCACCAAAGCCTTCAACAGACCAGGGGTGGGGAGCAAGCAGAAGGTGGAATTTTCGTGCAAGAATGTTTTGAAATGGAAAGCCTTCTCTGGGCCAGAGGGATGCTTCACGGTGAACCTGTCAACCACCTAAACCGTTAAAGTGGTTGTAAAGGGAGAAGGCTTTTTTTCCCTTATTACCCTTTACCTATAATTTAAAAATAAAAGTTATGACTAAGAGCTGACACCACAAGATGTCTGTTAATAATCTTACCAGGCAGAACAGCCTCCTCTGTGTACCTCTCTGAAAGTAATTTTACTTTGTTCATGGGGCCCAATTTTCTCTAACTTCATAGCTAAAGTTGGCCATAGATACAGTAGATATAAAAAGTCTGCACACCCCTGTTAAAATGTCAGGCTTCTGTAATGTAAGAAATTAGAAAAAGATAAGGCATTTCAGAACTTTTTTTTCACCTTTAATGTGACCTATAAACTCTACAACTTAATTAAAAAACAAACTGAAATCTTTTTTTGGGCGGGGGGGGGGGGGGAGGGAGTAAACTTGGGATGTAGGTGTGCTCAGAATTAAGCAATCACAATTAAAATCATGTTAAATAGGAGTCCGTACACACACTTGCCATCATTTAAAGTGCCTCTGATTAACCCCAAATAAAGTTCAGCTGTTCTAGTAGGTCTTTCCTGACATTCTCTTAGTCGCATCCTACAGCTAAAGCGATGGTTCACAAAGAGCCTCTAAAGCATCTGGGTGATTTCACTGTTAAAAGTATCAGTCAGGAGAAAGGTACAAAAGAATTTACAAGGCATTAGGTATACCATGGAACACAGTGAATATAGTCATCAAGTGGAGAAAATATGGAGCAACAGTGACATTACCAAGAACCGGACGTCCCTCGCTTCTGCTAGAAAGCTGAACATGAAGAGGAACTTCATCTTTCAGCATAACAACCCACATCATACATCCAAATCAACAAAGGAATGGCTTCACCAGAAGAAGATTAAAGTTTTGGAATGGCCCAGCCAGAATCCAGACCTGAATCCGAAAATCTGTGCGGTGATCTGAAGAGGGCTGTGCACAGGAGCTGCCCTCGCAATCTTACAGATCTGGAGTGTTTTTACAAGGAAGACTGGGCAAATATTGCCAAGTCAAGATGTGCCATGCTGATAGACTTATATCCAATGCTATAATAAAATCAAAAGGTGCTTCAACCAAGTATTAGTTTAAGGGTGTGCACACTTATGCAACCATATTAGTTTAAGTTTTTTTTATTTTTACTTCCCTCCACCTAAAAGATTTCAGTTTGTTGTTCAACTGAGTTGTACAGTTTATAAGTTACATTAAAGGTGGAAAAAGTTGTGAAATTATTTATCTTTGTCTCATTTTTTTACATCACAGAAACCTGATGCCACTGAACCACCAGAGCATCCACTGGTTCTGTTACAGGTCTGGAGTCAAAGATACATTGTCCCTTGAAGACCATGTAAAACAGACAATTATTGGATACAGTTTCATCAGTACAGCACTTTAACAAAAGTAGGACTGAAACTAACAATTATTTTTATAATCAATTATTTGGTTGATTATTGTTTTGATAAATCATATAAAAACCTAAAAGTGTGGCAAGTCACTTTTTTGGTTCAACCAGCAGGTTAAATGAAAAAAAAAAAATGGACCCAATTCCCCCATCTACACATTTGAGGTGGATAGGGGAATCCTCCTCCTGTATCTTTGTTCTGTAACTATAGCCTGCAGTACTGCTCAAGCCAATATTTTCCAGCAGGACAGTTTTATATAGGTCAAATGGTAGACTGACTTCTGTATAGCCAGAGTGCCCATCAATGGATTGAAATTTGACAAGTTCAGCAGGGACTATCTATGGGCAGCTTAAGCCCTGCAAACTATCATTCTGCAGGTCTATAGGACTGTCTTGGAGATGATCTAATTGGGAATTGGGATTATCTGCCAAAGTATTTATAATTCTGTTCAGTCAATCCTGGCATTAGTAACCCCAGCAAGACAGCACAACAAGGTCTTCAATTTTCATGGCTTGGTAAAAAACATACACTCAGCCTGCTACAGGGACAATTAAGGAGCAAATTGCTGATGAGACGCTGTTCCATCTGCTCTCTTTTAAATCTGGGGCAGCACAGTGGCTACATGGTTAGCAATTCTGCCTGGCAGTACTAGGGTCGTTGGTTCGAATCCCAACCACAGCACCACCTGCCTGGAGTTTGCATGTCCTCCCTGTGCTTGAGTGGGTTTCCTCCGGGTATTATTGTTTCCTCCCACACTCCAAAGACATGCTGGAAAATTATATGGTTCCTGTCTAAATTGACCCTAGTATGTATGAATGCGAGTTCGGGACCTTAGATTTTATGCTCCTTGAGGGTTCACACACATGTAAAGCGCTGCGTAAATTGACAGTGTTATAGAAGTACTTCTAATAAATAAGCTGCTCTTTATTGCCAGCACAGCGTCCAGGGCAGGTCACTCACATGTGATCACATGTGAGTGACCACAATTACCTGTGGGAGCTGTCAGCCTTCCAGTCTTTTCAATGGGGCTGACTCCCGCAGCTAATCCTGGAAACCCAAGGTGGGGTTCTCACATCTAGCAGGAGTGCTGGTGAATTTGCATGCGTGAACTCACCCTAAACTGCAGCAGAGCCTGACCTGTTCCTGGTCATTCATTTCCCTTCTCTGAGTGTTGCTGTGGAATGTGTTACAGGGTAAGTGATACAAAAACACGTATTTACAACAACTGCTTATAAATACACATTTCAAGTTAATACTTTCACAACTACATTAGCAGCTGTTTTAATCTGCTTGGATTTCATCTTCTCAAACCACAAATGGAGAAATGGACTGTAACAAAGAGCAAAACAATTAAATAAGCTTTCACATTTTTTTCGGTGGTGTCAGTTTAATTAACCTTTAAGAAAAAGCTTTTATGGAAACTTGGGTGAACAATCCCATGGAGAAAAAAAACAAGTCTTGTTTAAGAGTCCTGAAGATTTAAAAGGACATTAATTAATGGATGTTTAATGACCAAAATAATCTGAACATTTTATTTCCAATGCTAAGCCGTTATTATGCTCTGCCAAAAATACAGTGGCCTTGCTAACTAAGAAATCTTCCTTTGAAAAAAGAAAAACAAGGTTTTTTAATTAAGTCTCAAATCTCTTTTTAAAGATCACCAGGGACAATATAAATTTACAAACTGGATTCCACTTTTTCTATTAATAACCAGCTATATTTCAAAGCCGTCAGATGATTTTATGCAAATATTTATAAGCATAAAAAAAGAATCATTTGGAATGGTGCACAGAGAATTTTAAGACATAACAGAGATACAGTTCTGCTCCGCCTAGAATTTTATGCACACAATTTTTATCAGATTTGAGACAATACAACAGACTATGTCAGCTGATACCTTTCCATTAGCATCAGCAATGTTTTTGGATACAGACTGCAAAAGAGAACTGGTGATGAAGGCCTATAAAGAGGGCAATACATTAACATAGGACAATATACTTCTCTGTGCCATTGACTAAGATCATGGGCTCAAAAGACTGGCTTTTTAGTGTAATTAGTCAGAAAAAGATGTAAGGAAAGTGATTTATGCATGTGCCTATATGGATTTTGGCCTGAAAAGGTCAGTGCAGTAGAATGATGGTCTGTCACAGCAAGATATATCATTTCAGTAACCAATAGCCTTTCCACAGCTTTCACAATACTTTTTCCTAAATCAGTCAAAGCTCCTTAGACGTTTTCTAAAATTAGTCTGATGGACCATGTGGCATAGCAGCCAATCAAAAGTTATTTTTGATAAGGATACATTCAATGGGCCTTTCTTATTAGAATAGTCCTTGTGCAGCTTACAACAAACCAGTATTGGCTGCAAATCACACACACCTGAAGCTTAGGCATTGCCAAAACAAATTTTTGGATAGAGAGGCTGTATTTTTTTTCCAGGGGCAGAAACAGTGTTAATAAGAGGACTCTCAGGTGAAAGTCTGGGGGAAAAAAAAATAATACAGCCACCACTTTCCATGGTGTATTTTTAAAATCTGCATTCCTATTAGCTCCGTGAAACTGCATGTACACTTGTTTTGTGCCAGCAGGGGCAAAAACAAATGTTATTGGCTAGTTTCTCTCCAGGATGAATGTTAATCATTCATATAAAATAGCATAAATCTGAAAGATACAGCAATATGGCCACTAGATAAAGCTGGTGATCAAAGTAAATAATTATTCAGCTTGTTTGAATAAATAATCCTTTAAGATCTTTATACTGGACAGTAAGCACTCTAAATGGCGTGACACCAAGTGTCGATGCTCCTGTGATTGGCTGCACAGTGCTGACATCATCGAGAGCCCCGCCTACTGGTTCCCAATCATCATTAATTGACTGTGAGCTGTTGGTGACAGCTTTGTTACAGTTCAACAGGCACCAATGGTGTGTGCCTCAAAATAAGACAAACACTTTTGTAAAGGTTACACAGGTGTCTGTATATGACACAGAGAATAGCTGCGATTCAGAGGATCGCAGCTATTCTCTGGTCATTCACAGTTTATGACACTCAGGAGATCAGCGGAGAACATGTTCAGCCCTTCACTGGAGATCTGTGTTCTCCCTCCAGGTTCTCCCTCCAGATTCTCCAGCCCAGAGCTGGAGAATCGGAGGAACCGCTAACTAAGCAGCGATAATTTACCTCTGGTTAGTAAACTGATCTTTTACTGTAATCTCCCAAGATTATAGTAAAAGCAGCCGTTTTCCAGCGTTTGTAGACTGCTCTCCCTTCGTTTGGAGAACTGCTCTACACCGCTTCATAAACAGCATTCACAGGAGAACTGTGTTCTCTGAGAATTCCGGAGAACTGAGCAGCGATCATTTACCGCTGGTTCATAAACGGACACCTTAATCCATGGGATAGAACTCTCATGAGCAGGGCCCTCTGAACCCTCCCATATTGGATTGCAACTGTACGGTCTCCCTTAATTTTGCAAAACACTATGTAAACTGTTAGTACTATATAAAACCCGATTAAGAATATTTACATTGTTTGATGATCAGATTCACCTAGTGGGGATACTGTGGTATATTCCTAATTCCCTCTATTTTGTATAAAAGAAAAACTTCAGAGAAAATAACTAAATTTCCTTTTTTGCCCCCACTAACACTGATTGTACATGCTGTTTCTCAGGACAAAAAGTTCTGCAATTTTGTCTCCATCCTTCTGACAACATTCCTGGGGAATGTAGAGCAGGCTGAAATTGGCATCAATACATTCTGTATTGCCCTGGATCTCGTTGAAAGGAGTGTGACAACACCCTCTTCTCTTAAGCCAACCATGGTCGCATTGAAATTTGACTGGTTCAGCAGGAACCGGCTGAGATACAATCTATCTATGGGCAGGCTGGCTGTATTGTTCAACTTTAGTACAACCAGCCTGTTGTGTCTTTCTTTGGCCCGATCAGTGCCAGCAGCTATAGCTGCCAGCAGTGATCATTGTATTCTGCCAGTGTGGAAGGCTCCCTGTGCTCCCGCCAGCAAAACACAATAGCACTGCAGGAGGGATTTCCCATCAATGCTGACTGTGTTGATGGGGGAATCAAGCAATTGTCTCTCCTTCAACCTGTGATTGAAGGAAATAAAATTGCATAATGTATAATGGTAAGGCAAGTATAAAGTCTCATTCCTTTAGGGTACATTTCTGCTGGTCACCTTCTTTCAAGATACTATCTGCAGGTGATTTTCACAGAGGGAGGGGCCTCAGACCTTATAAGGGGACCTTGCATTTTAGTGCAATGTCAGCTTTAACAGACCAAAAGGGAGCACACATAAGGGAAGCGAACTCTTAGGGTTTAAATACACTTTGACTTTATACAGCATTGTTATAAATACAAGTCCTGCATCACAGTTTATGAACAAAGTTCTCTGGCTAAATTATATTAGTCTCCTTTAATCCGTGCATTATCTGCACAGTAAATCTGCTCATACATGGATCAAAAATCAGCCGGTTCAGCAGGGAGCCATGTATAGCCACTGTGGTTGAACAAAAGTTGATCTACCAATTGACTTATATTCAGCCGCCCTGTTTGTATATTCTCACTCGATCAGCACCACAGGAAATAGGCTGCAGCACTGATCTATGTAATCTGACAGTGAAGGAGTATCCCCGCTGTCAGAATACAATGACACAGTGGGGAGGATTCCCAAAACCACAAGGCAACAGTGTGAAACAGTCAGGCTTTAATGCATTGATCACTATTAACCTAGCATTTGGAGCCTGCTGACAGGAGGGAGATCAGAGTGGCCAATTCATCAGTGTTGTAATGTTCTTTTTATTATCCTATTAGTAATCTGCAGGGAGGTTAGTGACCAAGATGTATTGGATAACTGCAGTGGAACAAAGTGAGGTTATTGACTTGGCTTAGCTTTCTGGCAGGGTTAACTAGATCAAAAACTGGCTAAGCAGAATTACAAGTCTTTGGCAGAGAGTTTACATATACTGCAGTCTTTGTGTCTCTGTATACGCTTTGTCTTTGTATACTGTTTATATAGCTGTATGTTGATTACAAGAGTCTATCGATCATATCCAACTAAGTAGATAAGGTTTGGGATAGAAATTAGGGCTGCATCTTCTACTAGGTTCCAAGGGAACTGTGTGCACATGCAGGAAAACTGACCCCATTTAACAAGATCATCCAAATTCTGCTGGTCACCTTCTTTTAAGATAGAGACACACATAAAAGCAGAAAAATCATCAAATTAATCAATAGGTATCCCTTTGGGCCACAACGTCTTCTATAGCTAGTGATAGATATCTATGTTATGATGTTATGAATCTAGTAGCTTTGTACTTCAGTGATAACGTACACTAGAGGCTGATAAAGCTTTAACATCTGACCCTGTAACGCTCCAGCTTCTTTCCCAGCAGAGGCATCAACAAATCTAGCACCTAACACAATAATCTTCTGCTGTTTGAATTGAGGTGTGAGCTTAACAAATCTAGAAGAAAACTGGCATTATATTCCCTTCACTACTGCCAATGTTCATAAAGCAATTATTACTTTGGAATAGAAAACAGAAAAGGGAAAAAAACAAACATTTACAATCAATAATTCAAGCATGTAACACTGTGCAGATTTTAATTGCTTTCACAAATCCCTATTACAGAAAATATAATGATGTTCAGGATCATTATATGCTCATTTTGAAGGGGGTCCAGGTGTGGCATTCCACACCTCCCTCTCTGTTAGCTGCCAATGCTCTGCCACATGTCAACTTAATTTAATATTTCACCCTTTACCTCAGAGGACTGCTAGATTTTGTTCCGCTGAAGATTGAATAATGAACTTTAGAAATTATTCCAGTTAAAAGGATGCAGTGTGTGGCACTAGGATGCTCGTTGTTATACGCATAAAACATTTCTAAACTTCAGTTCTAGCAGCTGAGCTCATAGGAGCATCAATTAGATGGTGACCCCTACAAAACGAAGGACAAAGCAGTCTGCAAACGGATGGTGTTTTGCTCAGTCCTTGCAAAGGCTCAGTCAGCTCACCGTGAAATATAACAATAATAACTCAGAAACACACATTAGATGGCCTTATCTGAAGAGTCGAGGGCGCTTGGCTGAGAAGGCACTAACTCTGCCCTTGTCAATGTCCTGCTGCCACATTGCAGAGTTACCACGTGTGCAATAAAAGATGAGCTGGGTTCATCATTTAAAAAAAAAGAAAGAAAGAAAAAAGAAAAAGAAAAAAAAAAGGGATGAGCATAAAATTTAGGGGTTGAGGTGAACCTATTAGATAACCTAAGAGAAGTGCTGGCATAAGTAACACATCTATTTGTTAAATGTGTTTAGCAAAGAAAAAATTCAGCGTATACGTTGAAAGCAGACCAAGGAAGCTGGTGACCAACAAGTCCAGTATTTGGGGCAAACAAATTTTTCAACAGATGAAGTATTAATCTAATGATGTACAGTGTTTGCCATGTCTTATAGCTCCTATAGGCATCAACAGTTCCTGATATACAATATAATCCTGGATTTTGAAGGCATTCCCCTTGTTTACAATACTGACAAGATGTAAGATGTAATCCCCAAATATTCTGCCTTTTCTGTTTTCATTTAATTACTTTCCCGCTTTAATATTGTGTTCTGATGGGGGGATGGCCCAGCCAACACTCTGGTCAGCGCTCTCAGCCATTGTCTGAGAATGCTAATCAGGAGCCGATCAGTAGACCTTTTTCGGTCACACACCTTCCACAGAAGTAGGCCGAACTTAAAAATAGAACACATGAGCAGAATGTCAGCCGGTTTCTATTGAATCAGCCGATGCCGCCTGACATTCAGCCCGTGTGTACTAGTTTTAAGTGTAGCTAAAATTATAAACAGAAAAAGCAGCACATATCTTACAGTCAGTAGGATGTGTTCCTTGTGCGGATTCCTCTTTTTTTGAGTGAATTTTTTCAAACAGGCAAGGGTTCGGCGCACATCAGTACATAAAGTGGGACAAACCATACCGTCACAGCGTATTAAAGAGTATGAGAGCTACATCCAGTGAGAAAAGGAGTATCCACTTTACATATACTATTTGTAACCCATATTAAGCAGTGGCACGGCTTTCGCACTATCTGAACTTCAGTTATAAACATCAACATACAAATATGAGATTTCTGTATACAGGAGCAGCAGGGAAAGAAAATATGGAGAAACGAAAAAAAAAAAAAAGTGTTTGTGGGAAGGGGGTGGAAATTCCTCTTTTAGTTGGAATCCTCCTCCATCTCTGTCCGACCACCCAAACTGTAGAAAGGAACAGGATCTAAGAAATGAAGGGGCTTAAAGTATTGAAAAAAGGCTCAGCAAAAGCAGTCTCCATATTCATTCAGTAATAGGCTTTTTTTTTTTTGTTTTTTTTTAGGTATTCCGCTTATTCCCAGGGGTTTAGTTTTCAGTAAGAATGCAGTTTCTGCACCTTTAGCACTGAATGTATGTAATGACAAGAGGTGCTGGGGTGTGCTGGAAGGTCTATTGATACTGGCTGCTGATGGATCTATTGTCACTGGAGGGGGATCTATTTTTGCATGATAGTCTATTGCTGTTGGGAAGGTCTGTTGTTGCTGGTGGGGATCTGTAGTTGCTGGAAGGAATCTACTGTTGAGGGAGGGGTCTATTGTTGCTGGCTGCTGGAGAGTCTATTGATGTTGGCTACTGGAGTATTTGTTGCTGCTGCTGTTCCTGGGGTGGTATTTTGTTGCCGGGGTCCATTACTGCGGGAGATCGATTTTACTGCTTTTCTTGTTATCATCAACACATTCAATACAAATTACTTAGTATCACAAAATGATACTTGACTGTGTATTCTCTATAAGGAGCGTTACTGTGAGGTAGGTAAGAGCCAAGGTATGGTCCTCGGAGGTGGGCAGGGGGTGGACACAAAAAATGATTCAGAAGGGGGGAGTTCCTGCACCTATTTTCTGAGGAAAAAAAAGCTCTGCTTATTCTTAAATTATCCTTTAAATTCTGCATTCTATAGCAACGGCTGGTGTGTGGTGCAGCCAGACCAGTGCAGTGCTGACGCGCTTATACCAGCTTATCACACTGTTCAGTTTTTTGGGTTTTTTTTTAACATTTCACAGAGTGTTATCGGCTGGCATGCAAGGACCTGCTCTACACTGAAAAAATAGCACTGTGCACTGTACTTTTTTTCAAGGCACACCGCCCACACACCACCGCAATGCAGTGACTTAAGCTAGCCACACCGGAGACGAGACATTTTGCCTTGTCCTACAGTGGAACATGTGCTGGATAGCTGCCCAACGCAGTCCCATTGCACCTGGTGGGAAAGGACCCCAAGTGCCCTGCATGGACAGTCCACTTGGCTGCTTTAATGTTACATAACTAGTGACTTGCAGAGCATGGCAGAATTAGTAAGTATTGCTAGCAGTAAACTAAAAAGGGAAAGCTGGAAATTGCAAATCCTTAACCTTCAGGAATAAATTTAAGGTGAACTGTACAAAAGTATGACTGCTCCCTTATTTAACTTTGATTTCTCAATTTGGATGACTCCGGATCTAAGAGTCACACTTAGGTCTGTAAAGTCACTACTCTATTAGCTGCTTGGCTGATAACATATTTCTAGATCTTGAGTAAGCATAACAATAAGTACAGCACCATATTGATAAAAGGAAAGTAGGTAGTCACAGGGCACGGTTACTTATAAGCAGGCTCAGGAGCAGGGAGTGCGCTATTAGCAGTTGGCTGGTCATACTTTCCCATTGGTCTTCCAGTTATATACCATAGAATCCACGGTATCCATAAATGTACTTATGATGCCCAACAAGCCAAAAACCAAGCTTAAGAGGTTTGCTATGGCTCTATAAAGTTAGAATTGCAAAAGAAAAGATACCAAATAAGGAGCTTCAGTTTTGTTTTTATTACGTTTTTTGAAGGAAATGATATAATACCTATATAATAACAAAGAATGTGAAACTTTGGAACATGGATCAGTGATTTGTAGAACGCAATAGCAACTAATCAACTTTCAGTATTATTCCTCTCTCCAGATAGATATATGCTATTTTCCTGCACAACTCTCGTTTCAGCTGGCTTTATAGTAAACTTGGGATCTCCACTATATAAAAGATTATCTTTTCTGCAGTAATCTTATAAGGTGTTACTGTGTTGAATAAAGACAAAGGGTCATGCTGTTTTTTAAGCCTTAATATATATTCTTAATCCACTACAGTCCAGGGCTTCCTCTCTGGGTAATGCCTTGTTATTTTTACTGTAGATTGTGCTCTTTTATGTGTTTTATTCTTCTACAGTGTCCTTGGCAAACAAAGCTCTATATGCTGACTTACAAGCCTTTGAAAGGACATTCATTAAGTTTTGCAATTTTTATATTCTGGATGAAACATACTTAAAAAATGTATTTTATTTCTTTCCATTTTTCTGCAAATGTCAGACTTCAAGCGAGTCTGTTGGCTGAAAAAAAGCTTTACAGCAACCTTAATACTTTCTCCCACTGACAGCTGCTCAGAGGTGCTTTTCACATCTCATGACAGCAGCTTGAAAGGTCACAGGGAGTGATTCAGTAGGACTTTGCCTCCATGGTCATCCCGCATTATATTCTCCACTAGTTAGAAGATGCTGAAAGTCTGCTAAAGCACTGGAGAATCATTAAGCTACACAAAATTTATATAAATGTTCCTTCTGTCTGATGGCAGTATTGCATGTTTATAGAGGGAGTCTTTCTCTGGAACAAAGTGGATTATGGGAAGAGATGTGTGCAGGTGCCTAAAATGTCCCCTCAGCACCTGTGTGTCCCAGAACAGTACTCCGTTATGTTCAGTTGTTTTTATGTTTTTTTTTTCTTTCTTTAAGGCGCTTAAAGATGTAAAAAACTGAATAAAACTGCCGTTCTGGTTTCTGCCAACCTTTAAAATAGCTTTTTTTGTGTGAGAAGATTTATTTTAAGCCTAAATTTTTTTTTCTCTATGGCCCCAATGCACCCCCTTGTTGAGTGCCTCAATTGTCTACTGGTTGGAATTTTATGCCTGAAGGGGATTAACAAATGGAATAAAGGTAGCTGGGAGAACTGGTTAGCGGTTAGACATGGGAGCTGTGGGTGACTGCCAAGCAATGATCTTCTTATTAGCATATATAGGCTTGTATTGCCCCCCAGTGTGCATGTTCATGCAATGATGAGAAGTTTACAAAATACCCAGAGTTTGGCCTTATCCTATAGTAGTAATTGACCAGAAAGTCATCCTGGCTGATTTACTGGTCATCTGAGAAAATAATTCACTTGATATGGTCAAAATCAGACAGGTAAGGCATTATTATTAAGTCTATGGTATACGTTACTTAGTATTCTGCCTTCTCTATCATTACTGTACCTAAAGCAATGTTTCACAACAGTTTCTAAATGAGAAGGGGAAATAATCTGCCCCATCACACAGAGAATTTTCAATTTGCCAAAGGAAAATTTGTGTTGACAAGCACTTCCAATGATGGAAGTCATCAAGATCACCTACAGGGTAGTCTTAAAGTGGTTCTAAAGGCTGAAGGTTTTTTGGTTTTTGTTACCTTAGTGCATTCTCTGCATTAAGGTGAAAAACTTTCTGTGTGCAGCTTCCACAATCCTCCTTTAGACCTACCTGAGCCTGATCTTGATCCAGCACTGTGCATGAGAGCAGCGACTCTCTCTACTCTCTCCTTCCTCATAGGCTTAGAGATAGCAGTGGGAGCTGCTATCAATCAAGAGTCAGATCAGAGAATCAAGCCCACACAAGTGCCCCCATAGCAAGCAGGGGACCCCAGAAGGGAAGCATCAGGACAGATCTGTGCAAAACCATTGCACAGAGCAGGTATATACATTTTTGTTATTTACAAAAAATAAAATACAAACCTTTACAATCACTTGAAAGTGTATCTCAAGCCAATGTATTTAAAAAAATTTGTATTTGTAATATGTAGGGAAGGCTTACAGGATTTTCTTTCACTATATCTGTCCCCACTAGGGAGAGTCGCACTCTCTATATGTACTGGTGACCATTATCGTCGCGCTAAAAGTCAAAGAAATATCAATATTTTGAGTGGTCACGAGAACAGGAATAGAGGGGAGATGCTTGTACCAGCTACAACTGTCCAAGATTGGGGTTCCCTTCATTTTCTGTTGGGTCTACAGGTCAGGAAATAAATAGAAATCTCCCTAATGGGACACCGATGGTAAAAAGAACTTGTAGGTTTTATCCATTTGCTACTCTACCAAAACCTTAAAAAAAACCAAAAAAAACAAAAAGCATTTAAATGTATTTAACCCATTTACTTCATAAGGAGTATCTACACATCATGCATGCAGAAATTATCATGGTGGCAGTATAAGGGCTACGACTTCATTGATCCATAACATTTATCCAAGATCAGGTAAGTTAGAGCTCCTGATCTGCATACATGAAGGTACTGTATCAGCATGACAGTCAAGCATGGTCAGAGTGATCTACAATGCCTTCCTTGTGTCATTACTATAAATGAGGAAAGCTGTACTTAAAGCGGTAGTAAACACAGCTTGGTGACTTGCACCTACAGGAAAGCTTAGAATATAGGTTACCTGTAGGTACAAGGAATATCTCCTAAATGTGCACCGTTTCACCAATTCACCAATTCTGCAGCCAGCAATGTCACAGAATCATGCGCACTGCATTCTGAAAGAACGGCATACTGAGTATGTTGTCCATTCAAAGAGCTGTGCTGTGACTGTTGCTCCTCTGCATGTGCGAGAGTGACATAATTGCGGCTCAGCTATTCAAACGGCCAGAGCCCGTGAACCCGGAAGGAAGACTGGGGGAAGATGGAAAACTGGGGGAAGATGGAAAACTGGGGGAAGATGGAAAACTGGGGGAAGATGGAAGCCCTGTCAGCGGTGACAGCGCGCTGCTGGAGGGCTTTGCTTTAAGTCAAGCCTTTCATAATGTGCTAGTATGCGATACATGCTAGCACATTATGCCTTTAACTTGCAAGGGGGATTTTTTTTTTATGTCTACAGACTTTACTACCACTTTAATGGTGCTTCCAGTACTTGCTGGCTTGTTTAGGCCCAAACCATTTTAATCTTAGGGCCCTTTCACACCAAACGCAGCTGAATGCATTTTGAACTGTACTCCAACTGCATAGACAGTCCAAAATGCAGGCAATCCTATGGGCATAGTTCACACCACTGCAGTGCAGTTCAGCGCAGAAAAGTACAGCATGCTGCATTTTTCCGCAACGCAAATGCGCAAAAATGTATGCAAACGCACTGCAATGCATCACACACAGAAGCCCAAGGAAAGAAAAAGGGAGTGGCCTCACAGGTCAAATGCAGTTAGAAAAGCACACGCCAACTGCTTGTGAATGCGCATCAACTGCATGCAGAGAAAAAACGTGCAGTTACATGCAGTTTCTGGTGTGAATGGGCCCTTAAAGTTTAATGTCAGCAAAGTGTTTGACAAAAGTTGTAACACTATCCTATTCTATCCAAAGTTATTGGGAAATAAATTTTTGGCAAAAGTTCTACTATACTTTTTTTTAAAAAATAAATTCCAAGCACATTGATATGTTTTGTATAATAATAAACCTCATATTGGCTGCTTTTAACGTGTTTGCATTTATAGCACCTCATTCCTTATCAATCTGGTAGCTTATTATCACATAGTGGAATTCTCCTCTGTGTGTTGCTGGTTAGCAACTGTGCCCTACTTATTAATATTGGAATGCTAAGAAAGCAAGCGAAGGGCCCCTACTGGTATGGGTTTTTAAAAACAACATTTGAAATTCTAACTATACACCCCCACCATTTTCATTCTTTTTTCCACTATTTTGTCCCCCATATATTGGTTTGTCTGAGTAGAATGCAGAGATGTGACAATGTTGCTGACAGCAGAAATGTCACATTAAAAGTCATGACCATGGTGGGCACACTTAGAATTCAGAAAGGCTGTATTTAATGGTTACACACAGCCCAGCAGGCAGCAGGCTGTGCTTCAGAACCCCGCTTGTCAATGAAAACAGAAAGCCCTTCTATTAGAATTGTAGAGAAAGAGAAAGAATTCCAACATTTCTGTTTTCTGCGCTATTTTTTTTATCTTCTTTTCAGCCATCCTTTGCCGGCGACCTGGCAGTTCTCAAGGGACTAAAATCCCCAGCATTCCTTGCCAGGTGCCCAAGTTATTATGCTTCCCATGTGTCCCCTTTTTAAAAACCATTATTTGTTTTGACTTGGAGATTTCTACAGGATCTTCATATGCAAGATTTAGGCATTATACACAAAGGACATATGTTTAAGCTCCTCTGAACACCAGGACTCCTGGCAGGAAAAAGCCTCTTATGAACATGGTAAAAGCTGCTTACTGCACATGCGTTTAGGCATGTCAATCGTTTGAGCATTAACGCACTATTGGTCAGAATATCAATTTATTCTGCTCTATGGAATGCATTAACACCCAAATGCTATAGGAGTTTCGTTTTTTTTTCTGCCTTTAAATGCTCCTCTTCTAATAGGACAGTAAACGCCTATGTGTGCATGGACTTACAAAGAGGTGCTTGTATAAGCTGAAAAAAAAACAAAAAACCGCCTAATGCCTGTAACAACTGTGTTTCATGAATTTCTTGTTTGTGATCATTCGTACCTAGATCAATTACAAATGCTTACGCGTATGGCCACCATAAAACATACTAAAATTGGCTATTGCCACAAAAGCTTGATGAGATGTGTGTGAGTGATCCAACAATCAGACAACCTTTCCTAAATTTGCATACATGGAAAAAGAGTGTACAGACATCCTCTCAGATGGTCTTCTATATAAAAAGAATGCACAAAGTGACAGGTTCACTTGTTAGACAGCCACCTTCCTTACCAATACCCTCTCTCCATCCTACACTGCAGTATGTCTGTAAGAGGCTGGATCTAATCCCTTTGGGTTTGGCAGTTGGTCATTCGAGTGCAAACCCTGCATCCTGGGAGTGAGGGAAGAGTGTCACATGATCTACCAAGAAAAAAACTGGCATTTCGGAGGGCTCTGACAGAGAAATGGAATAGTGAGGGAGCATGGCAAAGTTTTTTGGGGGGAAATAAGGGGGGTAGAGATGATCTGTCAAGAGTACCTGTCACCTTGCCCCTACTGGGCAAAGTGACAGAACTTCTTTACAAAATTTGAGTATTTGGGGAAAAAATATCCAAAACTGTCAAGGACTATCAGCTAGGGATTTCTGCTGGTACCCACAAATATAAGAATTTTTAGTCCAGAATCATGGCATGTCTAATATTTATTGGTACTTTAAATGTCCCAAAGAGCCAAGTCTAGAACTGGGTAATCAAAATATATACACAATAAGAGAGCTAAGTTTTACCACTCCTCATATTAGTACTTTTTACAACTTCTACCAGTGTTCAAGGACCTAAATCTAACTTTACTTGCAAAAAGTGTGCGAGTGTGTGTGAGTGTGTAAAATAAATAAAAGATCTTTATGGATAATTAAACCTTAACCCTTCTATGACCACATTAATGTCCACAAGCTGCACAAATGAGCCGTTGGGAGGCAACTGTTTATGTGCAGAGAGCAAACAGCTCACAGTCTAGGCTACATATCAGTAGCTGGAGGAATACACTTCCCATCCAATGACCACTGTGACAGTGGTCACATGATTGCCGATCCTTCCCGATCCCCTGGCATTCTGAACTGTTTAAAGGGATTCCAGGGCATTTAGGAAGGTGTTAAAGTTTACACCAGTGACTCTGAATTTTGGTTTTAGTTGATTTCTAACAGTTTAGGGCACTTAGTGTTTGTTTACATTTAGAAGGTTGGTAGGCCTTCGAGTCCCTGCTGCCAAAGAAAATGAGTCAGACCTTCAATTTTACTACTCCTGTTGTGGATGTTGAAAATAAATGTCTCCACAATGCTTATAGGTGCAGAGGTCAATGAGACCTTATTTTAAAACACTTTTGCTGCTTAAAGTACAAGTTTGCCTTTAGAGAACTTCTGCTTTACTTAACTGTCCTCTATCAGTGCAGTCTGTTTTGTTGACATCCCTCCTATTCTACTAGAATTGCACATTCATTCCTATTAATGAGCAGTCTTCCACCAAAATACGGCTCATGTTTTAGAATAAACATAGCCAAGACTCTGTGCTCATTAAAATCAGGAATGGCTGAAAAGGCGAAGGATACTGGAAAGGCTGTGCGCAACTGGAATTGGGAAGAAAGCATGTATTTAACTTACCTAGCTGCGCTCAGGCAGTCAGTGAACATTCTTGGCATCTGTAAAATTTCAAGGAGTTAAGAGCCATGTACCAGTACAAAGCAAGTCCCTTGTGCAAACACAGGAGTAAAGTTATTTGTGGACAGGCAAGAGAGAAACTGAAAACTCTGGACACAGAACATTACTAGAAGAAGATGGCAGTAGTGACCAAGTTCCCCGGTTACCAACTTAGGCAGCGGATTGAACGTAAAAAAAAAAAAAAGACTCAATTTCCCCATTCACACATTCAAGGTAGATGGGGGACCCCTACCACTGTGTCATTGTATTCCAACAGTGGGGAGGCTTCACTGTCATCAAAAACCACTGATCAGTGCTGCTGGCGCTGATCGAGTGGATATTTTCTAACAGGGAGGTTGATTGATGGATCAACTTCTGCACAACCACACTGCCCATACATGGATCAAAATTCGGCAGGTCCCTGATGAACAAGCTGAATTTCGATTCATGTATGGCTGCCTTAAGACTGATTTATCAGTTTAAATGGAATTAACCTTTGCTATTTCTTTTAAAAGACATGACAATGGTAGGCTCGTGTTCCTGTGATTATAAACACATACAACAACCATCCATGATGCAACGACCAAACCAACAATACTTTCCCTAACAGGAAAAAAAAAAAAAAAAACAAGAAAAAACATGAACCTTGCAGCAGAACCCTTTATAGTGGGGAAATCAAGGGCTTCACAATGTTCAATAGATGTCAAATTGTAAGCGTGAGGGATTTTCTTTGAGCCGAGGAGGGAACAGAAAAGAATGTGAGCAGATTTCCTGATTATTAAGTAGCAAAGTTTCACACTGAGCATGTCACCCATTCTCAGATCACATCAAAACAATGCTTTTCTTTCCAATGCAAAAACAAAAAGGAACTACTTGAAGGAGTCCATTGTGCTTTAACTATCCTTCTGCAAATGGAGGAAGAATGTTCTCTCCTGTTTACAAAAAAAAAAAAACAAAATGAAAAAATGAAAGAAGGAAAAACAAAAAAACAACAAAAAAAAACCACACATTACCTGTGTGAAGAATTCTCTGTTCAACTAGAGTTTATTTATGTTAATGTATTCCTTGCATCACCACATAAGAAGTATATTATTAGGCTTTTTGTCCCTTTATGATGACAGCGTTCACAAAGACTGTCACTAGAAGCCCTATCGAGAGACAGTTTACACTACTCAGCCTCGTATCAATACGATATTAGAAATGGAATTCAAAAACATTTATGCACGGATTTTCAGTCTAATCTGTTTCAGTGACAACCATCAAAGTTACCACAAGAGCAGAGAAAAAAAAACTAAAAAGAATAAGACGATTGCGCAACTAAGTCCTATTTTGCATCAAGAAAACAAAGGGGAGACTTAAAAGTCAGTTGAAATCCTCCAAATTATTCTAGGGAGTTTATTCTGTGGATTGGATTGTTAGTGGATTAGCTGTGAGAAATTCTTGAAACGGCCTGCATAAAGATGATAAAAGCAGCCGGACTTAAACCAATTCCTGAGACGAAGAGAGAGGTGGGAGGGTTAGTGTCTTAACAGCTGCTGAAGCATATAATAAGATCGGATGAAGACTTCATGTCCTAAACTGCTTTCTGCTGTCGTGCTACCTGGCCAACCGCTGTTTCAACAATAACTCAGAAGCATCAAGCTGTGAAGATTCAAATAATAGATTTCATTTCCTCACAGCTACTACTGATCATTTAGAAACAGCTGTTATGCCCCTGTTATCTATCATGCTGTCATGTGCGTCTCAAACAAGCACGACCCTGTTATGTAGGTGACCACCACTGTTCTCTTCATCTACTCTTAATAAAGTCAGATGAACAAATGTAATCAAACGGCGGGCACAAAAGGCTTTCTTCCACGAGACTTACTGCAGCTAACAGGTGTTGAGTGAAGAGCTCCAGCCTCCAGATATGGAGATAGGATATTGAGGTAAACCCTGGATTGTTGCAAACACATGCTGATCATATTACATGTGCCTGCAAGAATGGCTAGAACATAGATTAGCTTCCCAATGGTGAATTAATATTATACTATTATCACACAGAAAAAGAAAAAAGCATTTATCTATGTATGCCTACAAGCTTAGAGAGTTGTGAAAGATGAAAGGAAAAATCATTTTTGGTCACCGTAGCTATTATGAAAGAAACCTCTGGACATCTTTTAGAATGTGCTTGTGATGGTTGTAACACAAAAGACAAGAGGAATACCACTCAGGCAACAATCAGCATCAAACCGAAGCAAGTGCAGGCCCTGGCTCACCACCACACAATGTGCCTCAGAAAGAAAGGTTGGTCGCACACCGGAGTTATGATGAATACCTTAGATTGTATGCCCCTTGAGGGTTAGGGACTGATCTGAATATACAATATATATGTAAAGCACTGTGTAAATGGACGGCGCTAAATCAGTACCTGAAATAAATATGCGTGCATATTATGTATTAATCCATAAGACACTAAATGCACCAGGACATGTACATGGATCACGTGCTTAAGCAAAAAAAAAAAAAAAAAAACCCTGATTGCCCCCTACACACACAGTAGTACAATGTTACTATGGTAATGTTGTACTATTCTGATAAAAGTATTTTAAAAAATTAATAAAATTTAAAAAAAAATAAATAATACCATATTGAGAATTTAAAAAAAAAAAAAAAAAAAAACACCTTCAATTTTTAATTAACCCTTTGATCGGCCCATCACCCAGCCAGTGCCATTAGTGCAGTGTCAGTCTATACTAGTGTCACAACTATACTAGTGCTTCCTTTGTATAGTGTCCCCAAAAACGCAGTGTTAGCAGGATCGGCCCCGTTTGCTGCCAGCTCTAGTGTTTAGCCCATCTACTGTTTTTCACAGAAGATTTGTACCAATTGTTATTGGGACAAGGCAGTTTATACGTACAACAATACGTCGCCGCCCACCCAAATTCAGCTCATGCCAGACAATTCACATGGAAACCTATCACTATTTCTTAATTTAAAACTTTTTTGGGACTAACCCTCAACATGGACATTACAAAAAAGAATGAATTGCGGTCATATTGGTCCACAGACCCGATTCATCATATGCCCGTGTTCTCTGCTGTTACATATATGCCCAACATGGACCAGCAATGTACTGGTACATTGCAGGAATTTGAGTGGTTATACCAGGATGATGCCTGCAGCTACAAGCATTATCCTGGTATTGATTTTTTCAGCTGGCAGTTGGCTTTCATTTAAAAACAATCCTAGTGGCCAATTAGCTGCTGAATTGTTTTTATGAGGGACAGCCCTTCCCTTCCTGCTGCCTTTCAGTTTTCTTGGGCTCTCCTGTCCCAAAGGGGAATCCGAGAATGCAGCTGGCAGATCTGCTGGCTGACTACAGAGCTGATCAGAGACCAGAATGACTTCAATCATCTCTATAGTCTAAGAAATCTGAAACTACGAGCATTTCATCACTTCAGTTTCACAGGATATAAACAGAACCATTTGTAAATTGGGAAAGCATCTGATCACAGCAGAGGAGAGATCTAGAGTCTAATAGACCCCAAATTTCTCAAAAAAGAATACCTGTCAATGCCTATTGCAGTCAGAGGAGATATTTACATTCCCTGTGATAGCAATTAAATTGATAAAAAAAAAAGAAAGGGACAGTATAAAACTCATCAAAAAAAATAAAAATAATAATAAAAAAAAATCAGCACCTTTGCCCTCCAGCACGTGCGCAAGCGTTGACCCCGTGACAGTATGTAAACAGCGGTTGCACCATGCATGTGAGGTATCACCATGAACACCAGATTGAGGGAAGTAATTATAGCTCTAGACCCCCTGTGTAAATATAAATTGGTGATCTGTGAAGGCTTTTAAAGCGTCGCCTATCGATAATAAAAATGTATGTACTTTGTTGCCATAGCACCAGCATGCGCAATTTTAAAGCATGTCATGTTTGGTATCTATTTACTTGGCGTAACATCTTTTATAATTTATCAAACAATTGGGCAATATACAGTATTGTGTTTTTGTGCATTAAAATTCTAAAAAGTGTATTTTTTCCAAAAGATTTGCGTTTGAAAAATCGCTGCGAAAATAAAGTGTGATGTAAAAAATTCAACACCCACCATTTTATTCTCTAGGGCCTCTGCTTTAAAAAAAAATATAATGTTTGAGAGTTCAAAGTAATTTTCTAGCAAAAAAACTTTTTTTTTCATGTGAACAAAAAGTGTCAGAAAAGGCTTGTTCTTCAAGGGTGGGTGATGTGTGGCATAAGCTTCTAATGATGGCCCTGAAATGCCAGGATAGTAGAAGCAACCCCTCCAAATGACACCTTTTAGGAAAGTAGACACTCCAAGGTATTTGCTAAGAGGCACGGTGAGTATTTTGCAGATCTCATTTGTTGCCACGTTTTTGGAAAACAAAGAAAACAAACATTTCTTATTTCTTTTCCAAAACCCTGTGACAAAAATGATGTAAAATATTCATTATACCTCTTATCAAATTCCTTGGGGTGTCTACTTTCCAAACAGGGGTCATATAGGGAGGGGTGTTTGTACTATCTTGGCATTTTAGAACCTCAGAAACTGTGATAGGTAGTGGGGAAGTGATGTGACGAAATATGCCCTTTGAAAGCCTGAAGGTGGTCATTGGATTTTGGGGGCTTGTATGTAGCTCGGCTGCCAAAAAGTCTCTCACATGTGGTATCCCCATACTCAGGAGAAGTAGAAGAATTTGTTTTGAGGTGTTATTCCAGATATACCCATGGCATGCATGAGCAATATATCAATAAAGTTACAACTTTGTGTAAAAAAAAAATAAAAAATTGCCATTTTCAAAACATTTGTGGCAAAAAATAAAATGTTCCATGGACTCAACATGCCTTTCTGCAAAATCCTGGGGGTGTCTATTTTCCAAAAATGGGTCATTGGGGTGTTGTACTGCCCTAGCATTAGGCAGTCAGAAAGTAAAAGATAACTTTTATACAAACCAATTAATATATGAGTATTGAGATTTTTTTTTTTTTAACAAAGATGTGTAGCAGAATACATTTTGGCCTAAATTTATAACTGAGTTTATTGGATATTTTTTATAACTAAAAGTGAAAAATATTGTTTTTCGGTCATTTTTGTTTATAGCGCAAAAAGTAAAAAACTGATGAGGTAATCAAATACCACCAAAAGAAAGCTCCATTTGTGTGAAAAAAGAATATAAATATCGTTTGGGTACAGCATTGTACGACCGCACAATTACCAATTGAAATAGCACAGTGCCGAACAGCAAAAAAAGGCCCGGTCATGAAGGGGGAGGGCAAGTGGTTAAAGTATTTTATGTCTTATTTACCTGTACAGCCTCCCTTGTGTGGATATTCAAAAGCCCTGAGACAGCTGTTGGGCAACACCATCTTAGATGTGATATCAGCAGCCCCTGCAGACTCAGAGCGGTCATTCAAGTGACTCAGTAGTATTCTCCTTCACTCAATCCCAGAAAGTTTTTTGACAGTAGTTTGACACTCCTAGATGAGGACAGGGCTATGGCATGTAAGGAGGAGGCTGTACTGAGGGATTGAGTCTTCTGAGTTGTCACATCTAGATGACCATTGCCTCTGAAAGTCATTTATGGAAAGGAAAATGGAAGTAAACATTTTACATCCTTGATTGTTCTGTGATTTACCTGAGATTTTTTAAAGGATAAGTTCACCTTTTTGACAAATAATAAATGCACATTTTTTTTGCAGGAAAAAAATGTGTATTTATTATTTTTGTCTGCAGGAGCCTGTAAAGCATTGCACCAGCGAACAGTAGATCACTGATGCCATGCAGGTCTCTTGTAGACCTGTCAGAATATATGCTTGCTGTAAGGGATGTACAGTCAAGCAGGTATTCTATCAGGAAGCTTTAACTACCACGGTGCTCCACAGTACCATGGTAGTTCATTGAAAACTACAACCCAACAGCCGCTAAGGTTGGTGGGACTTGTAGGTTCTCATTCACAGAATTCTGTGAATAAGTGACTCAGCCGTGTGGGCCACGCCATTTTCAAATCTTATGGATAGTATGGGGAAACTTCTCCCCGTACTATCTGTAAGAGGGAAGGGGGGGGCGGCTATGGGAACAAGTTATGTTCCCAAAGGTGAACTTATCCTTTAACTTGGTGACAAGGTCTCTATAAGTGCTATTCCTGTTTGTGTTTGTTAATGAAGAAAGGCTCAATTTAACAGCAATGTTTTGTCCAATTTGCAGAATCATTAATGGCAAACTTGATTTAAAACTGCCTAGTTTTCTGCAGTAATGAACACATAGCAAAGAGCAAAGCATTTAATTCATACAGCAACCAATCAGAACTGACCTAATGGTTTGGCTTATAAATGTGGATTATTGCTACTGCACTTTCCACTTGCAGTTTTACTGAATGAAGCCATATATGTCTATTACTCAACGTCTAGGACTAAAGTGTCACCAAACCCAATTCCAATAAAAAACATAAAAAACATTCAATATACTCATTACTAGTCAAAGGTGTCCCTTTTAAAAGGCAGTGTCTGGCAGCATGTGCAGAAAAAGTCATTTAAAAGTGATACTAAACCTAAAAACGTTTTTTACCTTAATGCATTGCTAGCATTAAGGTAAAAACATTTTTAGGTGTCCCTGTCCTCCCCCTTCCCTGTGTGAGGGGTAAGAGAGGGGAGAAGAGATCAGCGCTGTGCATGGCTGCATCTCTTCTCCCCTCGCTTCCTCTTCATACAGGGAAACGAACAGCAGCTGGAGCAACTGGCACTTGCTGTTATCAATCAAATGCGGTGAAGACAAAGTTTAGGGGCGGGGCTAAGTCCCACTGTGTGCGTCTATGGAGCACAGCTTCGTAGATACAAAGCTCGGGAGCAAGCACGCAGTATTTGTCCCCATAGCAAACAGCTTGCTATGGGGACACACAAAGAAAATAAGGCACCAGAATAGCTGGTGGGGGACCCAAGAAGTGGAGGATCGGAGCCGCTCTGCGCAATACCACTGCACAGAGTAGGTATTTACAGTCAGGTCCATAAATATTGGGACATCAACAATTCTAACATTTTTGGCTCTATACACCACCACAATGGATTTGAAATGAAGCAAACAAGATGTTCTTTAACTGCAGACTGTCAGCTTTAATTTGAGGGTATTTACAACCCAATCAGGTGAACAGTGTAGGAATTACAACAGTTTGCATATGTGCCTCCCACTTGTTAAGGGACCAAAAGTAATGGGACAATTGGCTTCTCAGCTGCTCCATGGCCAGATGTGTGTTATTCCCTCATTATCCCAATTACAATGAGCAGATAAAAGGTCCAGAGTTCATTTCAAGTGTGCTATTTGCATTTGGAATCTGTTGCTGTCAACTCTCAAGATGAGATCCACTATCAGTGAAGCAAGCCATCATTAGGCTGAAAAAACAAAAACAAACCCATCCGAGAGATAGCAAAAACATTAGGCGTGGCCAAAACAACTGTTTGGAACATTCTTAAAAAGAAGGAACACACCGGTGAGCTCAGCAACACCAAAAGACCCGGAAGACCACGGAAAACAACTGTGGTGGATGACCGAAGAACTCTATCCCTGGTGAAGAAAACACCCTTCACAACAGTTGGCCAGATCAAGAACACTCTCCAGGAGGTAGGTGTATGTGTGTCAAAGTCAACAATCAAGAGAAAACTTCACCAGAGTGAATACAAAGGGTTCACCACAAGATGTAAACCATTGGTGAGCCTCATAAACAGGAAGGCCAGATTAGAGTTTGCCAAATGACATCTAAAAAAGCCTCCACAGTTCTGGAACAACATCCTATGGACAGATGAGACCAAGATCAACTTGTACCAGAGTGATGGGAAGAGAAGAGTATGGAGAAGGAAAGGAACTGCTCATGATCCCAAGCATACCACCTCATCAGGGAAGCATGGTGGTGGCAGTGTCATGGCGTGGGCATGTATGGCTGCCAATGGAACTGGTTCTCTTGTATTTATTGATGATGTGACTGCTGACAAAAGAAGCAGGATGAATTCTGAAGTGTTTCGGGCAATATTATCTGCTCATTCAGCTAAATGCTTCAGAACTCATTGGACGCCGCTTCACAGTGCAGATGGACAATGACCCAAAGCATACTGCAAAAGCAACCAAAGAGTTTTTAAGGGAAAGAAGTGGAATGTTATGCAATGGCCAAGTCAATCACCTGACCTGAATCTGATTGAGCATGCATTTCACTTGCTGAAGACAAAACTGAAGGGAAAATGCCCCAAGAACAAGCAGGAACTGAAGACAGTTGCAGTAGAGGCCTGGCAGAGCATCACCAGGGATGAAACCCAGCGTCTGGTGATGTCTATGCCTTCCAGACTTCAGGCTGTAATTGACTGCAAAGGATTTGCAACCAAGTATTAAAAAGTGAAAGTTTGATTTATGATTATTATTCTGTCCCATTACTTTTGGTCCCTTAACAAGTGGGAGGCACATATGCAAACTGTTGCAATTCCTACACTGTTCACCTGATTTGGATGTAAATACCCTCAAATTAAAGCTGACAGTCTGCAGTTAAAGCACATCTTGTTCGTTTCATTTGAAATCCATTGTGGTGGTGTATAGAGCCAAAAACGTTAGAATTGTGTCGATGTCCCAATATTTATGGACCTGACTGTATTTAAATTTTTTTTAATAACATTTTAATAATTCCTAAGCTGCTACTTATTAGGGTGGTTATGTTCACTCTACCTTGTCCCACTGTATGGGGGAACCTAGCCTCCCTCCACTGCCGACAGTAATATGACTACAATAATATGTGCCAAAGCATCCAGCACTGGCTTGTAAATGAATCCAACAATGCCACCCTAAACTTGAAAAATGCAAGTTGAAAACTGCAGTTTACTTGGCTGGCATGTTAACTTCTGGGATTTGTAGTTTAAGGAAAGTGATGCACGTGATCGCAAACTATGCACTACTCCAGGGGTCTCCAAACTTTTCAAACAAAGGGCCGCTTTATGGTCCTTCAGACTTTAGGAGGGCTGGAGTGTAGACAGTGGAAGTAGAAAAAGTTTTGGGTCAGCGAGAATAAACATGGCCTCAGAGATGGTGGTCAGTAGGAAGAGTAGTGCCCCATAATTGGTAATAATGGGAGGAATAGTGCCCCATTGTTGGTGTCAGTGCCCCAAGGGCTGGAAAAGGCTAGCAAAGGGCCACATCCGGCCCTCGGACAGCAGTTTGGAGATTCCTGCATTTTCATTTATTTATTTTTTTAGTGACACCTTAGGAAAGGGTTACACTGCAGCCTACCAACGGTGTTAGAATAATAAAATCAATAGTTTACTGCTCTCTGTGGTTGACGTAGAGGTAAGAGTGGCACCAAATTGCATTTGAATGCAAGAACGCATGTGTATATATGTGTTGGAATAGATTTTAAATGACAAATATTTCTGTGCTTCTAGGTAATTCCAAAAACTGGAGAATGTCTGTTGTCTAGCAAGAATGTTGGTTCATTATATGCTTACAGTATTCTGACCACAATTACACACTGTGTGCAAGCAGAAAATACCTACAGAAGTGTTGATATACTTTTGGAGAGAGGTGTCAAAGCTCGGAACCGGTAAACCTGTCAAATGTTTCCAAAGCTCTCCCAATAAAGAATGCTTGTCAGTTTAAATTAAGTAAACCGATCATGCTGAGCAGGCAAGAGGAGCCATTTTATTACAGCTGGGGCCCAAAAGACAGAACCTGAAAAGGATCTGAAACCGCCTTTAACCCCAATGGGGGTCAGTACAACTCAAGACAATGAAGCATGAAAATAGAGGAACAAAAGTGCGCAAAATGAAACAGAAAAATACCATTTGAAGCAAGATAGAGAGGTATAAATGAGCCATATAGATGTGCTCAGACACTCCCAATGCACATTCATTTCTGACAAGTTTTTCACAAAGGTGATTTACACTACATGTGTTTTCAATTACAGTTCCCAATATGCAGGACTAGTAAGATGCTAAGCAAAACAATAGAATACACTCTGCATATGCAGCCTTAGTGAAAATGCACTTACATATTCCTCCCTAAGGCAGGAGCTTAAACACACCTGGCTAAGCATACATATTATACCACACATGAACGAACTGTGTACGTGGCTCTCATAAGACACCTCCAGAACTATTTAATTCCAGCTGGGAAAGGTGGCTATTCCTACAAAACCTACATAGCTAAAAAGTTAGCCATTTTGAATAGAAAAATAGAATGAATGCAGTGCCTTTAAATCACTTAGGTTCCATACACACTAGCATTGCTAATAAGTGTTATCCTATGGTTGCATGCACACTACTATAGGCTATTAGCATTTTTTGAGCTTCAGTGTCTGGGAGCAGAAACAAAATTGGTTTTTGGAGATTTGTTTTGGAGCATTTTCCCAGCAGGAAAAAAACAAAAACAAAAAAACCTGCTAACGTTTCTAAACGCTACTAAAAACGCTATTACCAGCGTTATTTTATCCAGCGTTTGAGCTTTAAAAACGCTAGTGTGCATGTAGCGTTAAGAGGTTCTAAGAGCAGAATGTTTTTACCTTAATGCATTCTATGCAGCTCCCCCCAGCCCCCTTAAATACTTACTTGATCTAGTGATATGCACGAGAACAGTAGCATTCTCTCTTCTCATTGGACAGAAAGGCAGCAGAGGGAGCCATTGGCTCCTGCTGCTGTCAATCACAGCCAGTGGGGAGAGAACAGAGGGGCGAGGCGGGGAGACACAGAGCTGGCTTATGAGCAAGCACGTATAAGTGCCCCCATAGCAAATGGCTTGCTATGGGGGCACTCAGCAGAAGAGAGGCCAGGAGCACCAGCAGGGGACCCCAGAAGAGAAGGATAGGGGCTGCTCTTTGAAAACAATTACACAGAGAAGGTAAGTATGGTATAGCCTTTAGAATCACTAACTCTTTAAAGTGACCCTGTGGCCTGGACTTTCACACAATTACATATTCTTAACAAGCACTAGATGAGTGTTAAAACAAGCCTTCTCTCACTTTTGCGGCTGCAGGCACTGTGGTGCAATTCATCCTCAAATCTCACATCAGAAGCACCAATTTCCTTCAAGTCATTCCCTTACCAGCTCAGTTCACCTTGTTTCTATCTCCACAGCACCTCTTCTGTGTTTACATTAGAGAATAAAGGCTGAGTCACTGCAAGAAGCGAGTAGCAAGGTGAGCTCTGGCTCTGGCAGAAGGAATTTAAGCATATGTAAACTCATGAACAAAAACATTTACAGAAAGTAAAAGAAGTATTGCACATGTCACCATTTTTTAAGGTAAATATATTTCTAAATATATATTTGTAAATATATTTCTAAAGGTGCTACTGACATGAAATTTTCACCACATGTTGGTAACAACCCATGAAATCCATTAAAACAAATAAATAAAATAAAAAATAAGTTCAGAAATTAAGTTATGTGTAATAAAATGTTGGTTTCTTTGCATGTGTGGATTGCATGGGTTGTTACCAACATGTTCTCAAAATTTCATGTCAATAGCACCTTTAGAAATATATTTACCAAGAAAAATTATTTTACCCGCTGTATATAATGCAGTTTACAAGGCTTTAGATGTGGCTGTGATAGTTTTCTTTATTAAAAACAAGGACATTTTCCACAAGTACATTACAATCTGTTGATCCTGATTTAAATGCCCTTATACCTTGCTGAGGACTGAACTGAAATTCCAACTTTGCTCTTCCATAGACACTGTACAGTGAGAGTGAGCACTGTCGCTGTGTTACTGGCAGGATCACTGATTACTGAAAGGATCAACAAGTAAAAAAAAAAGCAAACTAATGTGACCACCACCTCTAAATACTAGTGGTGCACCAAAATGAAAATTCTGGTGCCAAAAACGAAACTTCAAAATGCACTTGGCTGAAAACTGAAGCCAAAATGCGCAATTTTTAAAAATGAATATATATTTTTTGGTAAAAATTGCACTTTGATAAAAAAAAACAACAAAAAAAACAATATATACCCCAATATTTTTGTAAAATATGAAAGAGGATGTTACGGCGAGTAAATGGATAACCAACATCTCACGCTTTAAAATTGCACTCGCTCGTGGAATGGCGTGAAACTACGGTACTTAATCTCCATGGGTGATGCTTTAAAAATGTCTACAGGTTAGCAGTGTAATGTTAGAGAGGAGGTCTAGTGCTAGAATTATTGCTCTTGCTCTGACGTGCGTGGCAATACCTCATGTGTGTGGTTTGAACCCCATTTGCATATGTGGGCATGGCCTACGTATGCGTTCACCACTACGTGCGAACACGGGGAGACGGGGGCACGTTAAACTTTATTTAATTTTTTTGGCACTGTGCCTTTAAAAAAAAAAAAAAAAAAGAATCGCTTTTATTCTTATCACAAGAAATGCATGCATCCCTTGTGATAGAAATAATTAGTGACAGGTCCTCAATAAGACCCCACATCTCTCCACTGCAATGTAAAGCATTGGATTAAAAAAAAAAAAAAGCATTGATCTAGTGCTTTAAAAAAAAAATGGCCGGAACAGGAAGTGACATTACTCCGGTCCTCCAAGGGTATAGAGATAAGGGGAGGCCATCTTTTCTTCATTCATCTTTATGCCCAGCGCTGGGATCGTTCGATGGTTTCTCAGGTAAGGCTGAGAACTACCGAGCGGGGGGTGGGCGGCAGCAAGGGACGGGTTTTTTTCGGCACCTGTATTGGTGCTTATTTTTTTTTCATGTCAGCCAACGGCCAAAAGGGGTGTTTGCGGCCGAAACATTTTGGCCACCGCAATTTAGGTGCATAGCTACTAAATATTAATAAGCTTCAGTATCTTACATTTCTATTTGCAATTTGAGATACCCTTTCAGTGCTGCTGTGAAATTTTAGACTAAACTGCATTGCAATGTCTGCAACTACAAATGCCAGTGAGGGCTTGTTTTAAATCTTATTTAATGCTTATTGTGAATATGTAAAGATACAAATGTCCATAGCCTTGCTACAGGTTTATATGTCCACCAATTCATTTTTATATCCACTTTCCTCAAAATGTGTAGTCAGAAAAAGTTTAGGAGCCCCAAAAATATGTGATTTGTTCAATGGAATCCCAAGTGTCAGCATGACTCTGTTTTAGGGCTTGGTCAATTATTATTATTATTTTTTTAGTAAGGCTCTAGGGAACTCCTAGATTGTAAGCTCCAAGGAACAGGGCCCTTGAACCCCAAGTGTATTTTATTGTATTGTTACTGTACTGTCTCATGTATTGTCTCCCATTGTAATGTACAGCGCTGAGCAAACTGTTGGCGCTATATAAATACTGTGTAATAAAAATAACAACAACTGTCACTTGGGACCCTATTTGTGATTTAAACTAAAGACAACCATATATGGAAATTCAGTTTTGTTTACCACTAAAGGGGCAGATCTCCAGTTCTCAAGTATACTAAATAATTAAGGCAATGTCTGCTTATCATAGTGATTTTAGTTTTATATGAATCTGCCCTTACTTGAGAAAAGCTGGTCTATCACATTAAATGTTTACCCGACACATCATCAGCTTTTTTTTTTTTTATCTGACCCTAAGGCAACCCATAAAGAGTAATTTCTTTTTCCTTCTACCAGGAGGTTGGATGAAAAATATTGACTTTATTCCCCCATTAACACACTAAAGGTAAATGGGAGGATCCTCTCTGCAAAATGAACTCTTCTAACAGAGGGGAGACCTCCCCACTGAAAGAATAAAATGATCAGCACTTCCGGACAATCCAACAGCGCAGTTGTACAGAAGTCCATTGGAACTTCTGTACGACCTGTGTGTCCATGCTCAGTCTGTGTGCCGAACCAGCCAAATTTGAATATATGTACGACCAGAATAACTGATGCATGTAAGACCATCAAACAACAAGTAACATCAGAGGAGGTCTAACTTGGAACAACTATCCAGAGGTGTGCGCCTTTTGCAAAGGGGATACTTTCAATCTAGGAGTAGGTGACATATAATAATATAGCAAGTATACTGAGGGATCTTCCACAAATGTTCACTTTTTTTTTTTAATTCCAAATTCCCATCCTAAAAACATAATCATTTGTGAGGTTCTAAAGCATAAAATGATTTAGACAGAATGGGGCCTTAAGCAAGGTAGCCTCTTTGCCTATTCTTATCAATGTCAAAGAGAAGTGGACCAATTTTCATTTTCTGAAATGGCATAGATCCATTAGACACCAACTGCCTACAATTGCATTCAACCTTGAGGAGTCACAAGAAGGTGCACAGCTTTCAAGCCCAATTAAACTCTTCTAATGTATTACTGTAAAGCAGTCAGGCTGCATATGCAGTAATAAAAATGTCTCTTTATATGTAAGTGTTGCAGCAAGGGTTAAACAACCCTGTGCTGGCAGCTTAAAGGAGAGGCAGCCCTGCTCTGACACACCAGATGAGCACTGCAGTATTGATTGAAGCAGTGTTAAGTGTGGTGTGCTGGACTGCAGGAAGCCATGTGTGCGAGAGCCACAGTCAGGCATTCTGATTTACTGGCAACACAGGAATTATTAAAGCTTGTACTTAGCTGGAAAAAAAGAGCCATATGTATTACTTCAGCCTGACTGCATTGTAGTAATATATTATTGCCACTGATTATGATGTAACCCAAGTTACAAAGTTTAAAAAAAAAAATGCACAAAAGATCTAGAAAGTAGGGCTTTTAAAAAAATACAATGCCTGATGTGAAGAGCTTCATAAAAATGAAAAATGAAACATGATAGTGTGAATGAGACCAAAAAAACAGGATTTTTGTTACTGTAAAATCCCTTTCTTTGTGTTCACTGAGGGATACAGCTCTTCTGATTCTTGACAGTAGGGTTATAGTGCCACCTACAGGAGGACACTAGGCAGAAAAAGATCACAGCACCACTTATGGGCAGTGCTAAAAGCAAGCCTGATTTTCTGCCTAGTGTTCAGGAGTAAGGACATTGTTCCCTGCTGGGACCTTTGGTTCCATAGCCATTTTTTCAATTTTCCTTCAATCAACAGCCAGGTTGGGCGACGGGCTGGATATTCTAGATCCAGTCTTGTCAACGAGCACAAACTCCCAGGAAAAAAAGAGAAATGGAAAAAGGGCTAGGGAACAAGGTCCTTACTTCTGAACACTAGGCAGAAAATATGGCTGGCCTATACCAGCCAGAACTGTGTTATTTTTTTTGAAAGTGTCCTACTCCTGTAGGTGGGACTAGAACCTCCTGGTCAAGAATCAGAAGAGCTGTGCCCATCAATGCACGTAAGAGAAATGGAATTTTCTTACATCTGACTTTTTTACAATAATAACAAGGAAATTAATTTTAAATGAGTTTCAGGACTGGATTATCTGAACAATTCTCAGCAGGGAAAAGTCTAAGAGAATCCTCCCGTTGTCAATGTTCTCTAATGGTGTTCGAAGGCTGTCTGGATATGAAATGGATTAGCTTAGAAACAATGACACTAAATGTATTTCCTGAGCAAGGCTGGTCATTCATTGTCTACTCTCAGCCTTGCTTTATTGCTATGCGACTGTACAAAAGAACCAGCAGCTAATAATTGTGCCAAGGAAAGAAATGTAGAGAGCTGCGCACATTAGCAATACTACAATAACATAATGTATTTTTATACACTACAATAATGCATTCTGTATTATTCTATACCAGCAGGAACCAGCTGGAGTCACACATCCATACTGCACATTAAGACATTTCTAATTTTAAATAGAGTTTTAAGAAAATTACATGTTGCTTTTATTTCAGATGGAAGAAATATTTGCTCATTTATAAAACGGGAAATGGTTCTGGCTATTTTAGAAAGAAGAGCATTAAGTCCATCTGAACCATGACAGCTGAACATGAGGAACATTATCACTCCGGGCATGGATAAGGAGTAAAGGCCGAGCTAACCACATCCTTCAGGAAAACAAGTCATTCAGTGTAGTAACTGCTGATGGAGGGGGATTTGACATTTTGAATGATGTCACCTGAAACTGAATGCATTTAGGCAAGCGTCCTGCCACAGCACTCAATAAGATGGAAATCCAGCCTTGCGGTTTCAGACAGGTCAAGGAGATCAACATTTCTATAACCTTGTGACTCATCTTATAACACATGCTGAAGTTATGAAGTTATCCTGGCCCTTTGAAAGGCTCACACACACCCATGTCTTGATCTTTAAGTGCACAGAACAAGTGGTAAACAAAAGAGATCCACATTTTATTTAAAAGGATAAGTTCACCTTTCTCAACACGTTACAGACATATTCAGGATGTAACATGTTATGATCAGACCGGCCCCCGCTTTGACAGCTAGCGGGGGAACTCACCCCCCCCCCCCCACCTCACACTAGCTGTCAAAACATGCCCAGCCTGGCCGCATCACTCATTCACAGTGTTCTGTGAATGAGAGACTACAAGTCCCAACAGCAAGCAGACAAGCAGATATACTGACAGTTCTGCAGGAGACCTACGTGGCATCAGCAATCTACTGATTGCTGGTGTAATGCTTTACAGGCTCCTGCAGACAAATAATAAATGCACATTTTTTTACCTGCAAAAATGTACATTTATTATTTTTTTTACTAAAAGGTGAACATATCCTTTAAAAACTCTGAAACCATTTATTAATATTGGCATGGTATACCGCACTGCACCCCAAGATGCTTAACTATGGAATTTTTAAAGAGATCCTGTAACCAACTTAAGAGAAGTAGGCAAAAACACAGCAACATCATGAATTTTAAATGCTTCATTCAAGCCAGGGTACATTACCTAGCATGGCCCCCCTCCCTTCACATCATACCCACTCTCCTCTTCTGGGAGTGTCTAATTAATCTTTGTGTTGGCCAAGCACCTATGCCCCTCTCTTCACCTCCTTAGATAACGTAGCTGTCAGGAGGAGGGAAGGGAATACTATAGAGCAGTCATTCCCAATTTCTGGTACACTTAACCCCAGGGGCACGTGCCAGAACTTTAAAGGCTTCTGGAAAAAGATGTGACAATGGCAGCACAAAAGCTCCTCCCAAACACTTGTCACAGTATCCCCTGCACTTGGCACATATCCAGCTGCATATCCACCTAGCTCATTGGCTGTCCCCAAATAGACAGCGACAGCCTACCTCACTGGTGTTTTAGTCCATCTTTTGTTTTTCATGCTGTTGGTGGAGAGAGGGAGCCATGCTCTGATTAGTCCGATGCATTGTCCATCAGACTTGCGCTGGCTTTGCCCCTACCTCTCATCCATTTTCTCTCAAAGTCTCAATAACTGATAGAGAATGGCCAGTACTAGTAGAGTAAAGTGGTCCAGCCCTGAATGTGAGTGTGGAGCTCCAAGTGATGGGGAAAGAACCCTAAACTTGAGCTGTGGAAACCTAGTGGGCTCACCTCCTGGCCTCCCTCTGATTGGCTGACCAGGAATTGCCTTCCATGTCCTCTGACTGCTTGACAGGCCTCAGGAAGTATAGGGGTCTCCTCCTGCCTCATTGGCTGACCTAGGCTTAAGTTCTATTGAAGCAACCTCCAGTCATCTGAGCAGATGTCTGTGCTGACATTAGGCCTGGATGTCTACATAAAGGAGGATTTTACAGGTTATTAACATATGTAAGAAACATTAAATATACATACAATCTTACAGAAAGAATGGTCTGACAACAGAGTTTTATAAGCAGTAAAGCTTTCATTTCATCTTCTGCTGAAAAAAAGAAAGAGCAGTTTAACAATCAGGGGGATTTTCATCTTGCTGGAAAATTTGTGTGTGTGAAAACAAGCAATTAAAAAGCTTGAAAGTCCTTGGCAACTCTTGAAGGTTAACCATTAAGCCAGTTATCACAAGCTGTGCACCAAGCAGTCAAATTTCCTGTGCAAGTGGACCCATTTATGGATGCACTTACCCCAACAGTTGTGGTACCACATTTAAAAAGAAGTGATATTTGAAAAGCAGATACATATAGAAACATGCAATTCTCTTATATTTATCTTGTCAAGACAAGTATAAAAGCATCAAATGTGCCATAATAATTTACCGTATCTGTGTAAATACAGTTCTGCAATGAAAAGCATATCTTTAATGTTAAAGCATGCAGACCAAGCATGCTCTGAGATGCCGAGCAATCCGGCCTTGGAAAACAGGGTTGGAATCCCATCTGTTCTACTGCTATCCTTGTATTTATTTTTCAATTTCTTTCCTTTCCAGTTGAGCTGTTGTTTTGGGTCTCTGAATTCCACAGAGAAATCAGCACAGACTAAAATGAAGTGCAAGTCTTTTGAGACGTGCAGAGGTTAGAAGCCTCTATGGACAGAGCAGACCACTGGAGGGAGGGGGGCACCCCAGTAGGAATTGCTTCTCCCCCTCCCATGATTTAGAATTACACAACTTTACCGGTACAGTGAAAAACAAAATCTTGTCAAATGTGTTCCTTTTATATAATGCTTTTGTATGTTAAAATGAACCAGAGACAATGTTCTGAATAGAGTGCGTGAAGTTTGAATATATACATCAAAAGTCTTTGAGAACAAAAAAAAAAAAAAGAAAAAGAAAATGAACTCCTTTTTTACATTGGGAATCTTAACAATATGCTGTTGAGGTTTAGAGGAAATACATTAAAACAGTACAGTTCTCAGCAATTTTGCAATTCACTTCTCCATTAAGCCTGAGCTTTCAGCCAATTGTTAACAAAAAGCTGAGTGTAGTATATATTGCACTTTAATTGCGCTTGAATTGCTCAGAGTTAAAGTTTTAGATTACGTGTCTGAACTGCGATCAGTCGTGAAGAGCCGGAAAAGATCTACAGACAGCTTTTCCATTTACTTCTGAGATGGGTAACTAATAACTTTCACAACACACTGATTGCTGTACATTTCCCTCAGTTTTTCATCGAGGGGGCGAGAAGTCTCAGCCCTCAGGGGCTTCAAACCTTCAGAATATTTCAACTTTTAAAACAATCTTTATTTTTATGTTATCAGAGGCATATAAGACAAAGAACAGTAACAAGTTATATTTAATGCAGTCATCTATGGTGGTTATAGAAAAGAATCACCCCCCCTTTAAAATAATCAAATTTTGCTGCTTTGCAGCCTGAAATGCAGACACACTTTTGTTTTATCCAGCTGTATTTGCTCAGTGCAGCTTATAACATCCAAGTAAAAGATATAACCAACATGTCAGAAATAATTTAAAAATTAAAAAACAATCTCTGAGTTGGAAAAAGGATCACCCCCTCCTAAAAATTACCTGTAAACTCAATCAGGTGTAGCTAATCGCCTTCTCAATGACACACAAAACCATTTGACTTTCAACTGTGATCAGCTGTGGTAATTCTGATTAGCTCAGCATGAAAAGAGCTTTCCTGAAGCATTTCAATCCCTGGTAGTACAACTGAACCAAACAATCAACTGGGGTGGCAAGGCACTGTCAAAAGATCTCCGGGATAAAGCTGTGGACAGGCACAAGTCAGGAGACAGATAAAAAAAAAATCCACAAGAACAGTGAAGTCTAGTGGAAGGTATTTGATACAACACAGACCCTCCCTTGATCAGAATGTAATTCCAAACTGGATGAAAGAGCTAGGAGGAAACTGGTCAAAGAGGCTACTAAGAGGCCTACAGCAACTCTGAAGCTGTTGTAGGAATTATGACAAAGAGTGGTCACTGTGTGCATGCAACAATGTCACAACTTCTCCACAAAGGTGTCTTGCATGGGAGGGATGCAATAAAAAAGCCACTCCTTAAGAAAACCCACATGCAGTCACCACTGAGCTTTGCCAAAATGCACCTTGAAGATTCCCAAGGCCACATAGAAAAAGGTGTTATGGTCAGATGAGTCTAAAATTGAATTATTTGTCCTCAACACCAAACGATATGTCTGAAGGAAATCCAATACAGCTCACTGTCCAAATAACACCATTCCTACAGTAAAGCATAGTGGTAATATCCTGTTATAGGGGATGTTTCTATGCAGCAGGAACTGGAGCACTTGTTAGGATAGAAAGAACAAATGGATGGGGAAAAATACCGTCAAATTCTTGAGGAAAATCTGCTGCCCTCTATCAGAAAGTGGTCAATGGGAAGGTTTACCTTCCAACATAACAATGACTCAAAGAACACAGAAAAAAATGATCACACAGTAGTTGGAGAAAAAGGTGAATTTCCTTGCATGGCCTAGTCAGAGCCCAGACTAAAACCCCATTGAAAATCTGTGGAATGACTTAAAGATTGCAGTCCACAAATGGTGACCATCAAATTTAACTGAACTTGAGCAGTTCTGCAAAGAAGATGGGGCAAATACTGCAAAGCATAAATGTGCAAAGTTAGAGATATATCCCAACAGACTAAAGGCTGTAATTAAAGTAAAACGTAGTGCAACAAAATACTGACACAAGGGGGTGACACTGTAAGTGTTAATCTTACACATATACTATATCTATCAGCCGTAACTTTATGCGAATATTGAATAGGTCCCTCCTTTGCTGTCAAAACAACCCTGACCTGCTCAGACATGTACACCACTAGACCTCTGAAGGTATGCTGCGGTATCTGGCAGGTGGGGGCCTCCATGGATTGGACTTGTTTTTCCAGCACATCCCACTGATGATTAATTGGTCTGAGATCTGGAGAAGCCAAGTCAACACTTCAAACTCGTATTCTTCAAACAATTCTTGCAGTGTGGCAGGGCATATTATCTTGCTGAAAGAAGCCACTGCCATTAAGAAATGCAGTTTTCATGAAGGCGTGTGCTTGTCACTAACAAGGTTTACGAAGGTGGTACATGTTAAGTAACATCCACATGAACATAGGGACCCAAAGTTTCTTTTCAGAACATTGCCCAAAGCATCATACTGCCTCCACTGGCTTACCTTCTTGCTATACTGTATCCTGGTGCCATCTCTTCCTCAAGTAAGAGATGAATACGCACATGACCATCCAAATGGTGTAAAAGAAAACACGATTCATCAGACCACGCCACCTTCTTCCATTGCTCTGTGGTCCAGTTCTGAAACTCATTTGCCCATTGTAGGCACTTCTGGCTGTGGACATGGGTCAGCATGGGTACCTTGGCCAGTCTGTGGCTACACAGCCCCACACACAACAAACAGTGATACCCATTTTTTCTACTTTCAACATATCCACTTAAACATATTTACATATATTATATACATAACTATAAATATCAAAATATCACCACAACATACTAGTAGTAGTAGTGTCCAGGTATCCTTTTCTAGTATTAACAGTTACCGTAAAGTGAACCTGAGTGCAGACTAAGACCATGATCATATTTACACAAACTGAACAAGTGGTTAAAGCAGGTGTGCATATTCCTAATCTCCTCTGCTCTCAAGCTAAATGCTTCTCGCTCTGCCTTCGGTGCTGGTTGCAGGTGACACACTGAGCCATCCACACTCCAACACACTGAAAGGAAAAAAGCAATTCAACGCACACCAAGGAAATCACATAAATTCCAGTTTAATGAAGATTACAATCGCTGTGACAGTCCTTGATCATGAAACCTTCCCTTAACAATTTTCGCCCAACAAGTCTTGCCCGTAGAGATCCTCCTATGAGCGGGACTGTCATAGCGATTGTCAGCTTCATTAAACCAGAACTTATGCTACATCACTGGTAAGCGGTGTTTTCCTTTTCAAGTGGTTAAAATAATTTAGAAACAAGCCCTTGTTCACCTCTGTAGCTATAGACATCTGGAGAAATAATCTTCAAAATTCACAGAAAAGGCACTAAAACCACACATCTGCTCTATTGCGAGAGGATCTTGGCAGTATGCCAGCATTCTAATGTAAACAATCACCAGGTGCTGAAAACTGGTGGAGTCTAACTGTAAAATAATTTATCCTAAAAATCACACTAAAGAGGTCAGGGATGACTTTCTGAAAAGCTATTCTACGGTTTGTTAAAATATGTCAAAACATTAATGTCAAGTTGTGAGCATAGGTGCACTTTTTTTTTCTAATCAGGAATAATTTTTATTAGAGCACGAGATGGTACATACATGAACCAGTAAAAGACAAAATAGTTGGTTCATCCATCTTCACACAGAATACACATATATCATATCAGAGTTACAGTACCAATTCAGTATATGTTCAAACAGCTTTCCATGGCACATGAGAAAGAGATAAGCAGCCATGCTGATATTTTGGCCTCAAAGTTTTCTGAGTCTAACCTGGAACAAATCTGGAGGAATTCCCACGTTTTCTGACACTCAATGCTCCATGTATTGCTTGCTCCAGGTCTGACACTCATAAGTATTAAACCCAGACAAAGCTTGGCAACTAGCATTTTCAAAATAGTGCCAGCAGTTGAGAACACCATGATTCATAATAGTGGACATATTAAATACAACACTTATAGCTTTACGTTACTATCAGGTGAATTAGCTTTTAAAACAGAGCAAGGCAACCCGAGCTAACTTAAATTTGAAGACTGGCATTCTTCAAATGCTAGCTGTTCAGCTGTAATGCTAACAGAATGACTTCAGTCATTTTTGAGTCATAGACCTAACAATTCAGATCTGATTTTCAACTGCATGCTTGTGCCAGGTCAGGATCTGAAAATGTTTAAAGTGGTTGTAACCTCTGAAATCAAAAATTAACAGAGCATATCCCTTCATAGTGTGTACTTGTCTCAGTCCAAAGCACCAATTGTGATTTCTGTCCTCTATCTCTTCTCTTTGCTACCTGCATTAGTCACTTTTGACAGGTTATCTAAACACCACAGAATCTGGGGAGACAGCTCTGCCCCTCCAACACACAAAAAGCGATTAACAGCCTTAACTGTGCAGGTTTTCCTACGAGACGGAGTAGCGAGGGGTGTCACGATCACGGCGTCAGACCCCAGCCTCTCTCACCAAACTCGTGACCAAAGGACTAGCCGATCTAAAAACGCGATGTCACGTGCATAACAATGCCACACCCAGCTGCACCCTGCACAACAATTTTCCAGCTAATTGGACCACAATCGATGTACCGGCAGCCTGAGCGATTGTTACTGGGTCAGGTTAATTACACAATTAATCCTTCACACTGCCACCACCTCCTTTTTGTACAGAGAAAGAGGAAACTTGGCGATATCACTTATAACACTATAATGGTTGAGGTAATCGTCTGTATAACATGGTTATACAGAGAGTTAAACAAACACAGTAGCGTTCTCTTTAGAGGCAGGAATTCGTAAATTGCAATAAAGCGCTATAGAAACAGTTCAACATTTTCAGAAGGAAAGATTTATTACTAAACGGTCAAACGGGTGCAATAAAAATATTTACAGAAAAAGATGTAACTAAGATATATTTATAAATATACAGAGACTAACAGCACAGCAAAGAGATATCGGAGAGAGGTGAAAGGGTTAAGGTACTTGCCAAAGTCCTGGGTTAGCAGATCCAAGTTTCAGAGCGAAAGGGCACTGGTCTCCCCAGGTGGTACTAATGTTAAAATGGGAGATGTCTTCAACTCAGCTCTCTTAGGTCTGACAGCCTATTTTGTTGTTCCCCAGCAGGTGGTGTCTCTGAAGTCAAGGATCAATACCCCGTTTAGGGCGTGTAGATATGGGCAGATACCTTAACTAGAGCCAAAATCTCCCTTAACTCATATTGTAGCCCATAACTTTCCATCTGAACAAGTGACATTCCACCCGCGGGTAGATTATTAGGTAGACACGTCTGAGGATTGAGTAGATATGAATTATGAAATTATACACTGAACGGTTCACGAGATATATTTTTCAGCATTCCTAAGTATTCGAAACAATGCGAATGACCTGCCAAACTGTTCGCCTTCTCGTGGCCAATCTGGCGATATGTTCCGTTTTTATGTAAGTCTCTCATGTTCCAAGATATGAGACATAGGGGAACAATGGATTTTTTAAAAGTGTTAGCTGGTCCCGCCTTCCTTGGAATGTCTTGAACTCCTGGAAAAGCTTGCCTTATCTTATAGAAGGTGTTACATTTTACAGGTTCTTCGGACAGCTAGGCCCCAACTCCCTTGGAGACTTTATAGCTCCTAGCCCCCTGCTGGGCCCTGGCCTCCTGTGACCTCCTAACACACATACACACTGGCCAAATGTCGCTGGGACTCTCAGAAAGGGAGGGGGAGAATGAGGGGGAAATATGTTTGTCAGGATGGTTAACTCCTTTGCCAAGATGTAGGTTCTTAACAAAATGGAGGACTGAGTCCGTCTCTGGTGCGCACGTTTGCGACAAGGGGTATGTCCTTTCCCTCCACTCGGGTCTCCTATCTGCTCTGTGCAGTGTGTGATCCCAGATCCCTGACCCCTTCCTGCTGGAGCTGAGAAATAGCCTTTGACCTGTGTGTTTTAGAAGGTTGTAGAAAAGAGAGGGCTGAAGATTTGCTTTCATCTCTGTGGGCCACTTGAGGCTTGTCACTTCAGTGGGTTTACAATCACTTTAAAGAGGACCTTAACCCTCCAGAGGCACTCTCCTCCCCATCCCACCTCCCCTTTTCAGTGTGCTTTTTTTGGCTTCTGGAATTTACCTAGGAGAATGTGGTGCTCCCAGTGCCTTCTGGGATGCATGACGTGCAGTCCCATCCAGTTTTGAGGAGGGATGCGGACCTAGTCCTAGTGGCACCTGCACCCGGGAATGCTGGCATCTGTCACAGGCAACATGGCGACGACGGACCCTTGCAGCAGCTGCAGAGAGGAGGATTCCAGCAGCTCAGCACTGGATCTGCTGGTAAGGTGAGTATGTCTACTGTGCAGAAGACAGGTAAGAAGAAAGATAAAAAAAACAATGGGGGGGTTGAGGTAAGGCTGACATGAAGCAAGACTGCCAGACTGAAGCAATAAGGCAACTGCCAATGATAGCGATCTGCTCATGAAAGTGCTAGCTACTTTGTTATCATGCTATTTTAGAGACCACTTGTCCTCCAAAGGACTTACCCCCCTTCCTGACTAGGCCATTTTTTGCAATACGGCACTGCGTTACTTTAACTGACAATTGCATGGTCATGCAACATTGCACCCAAATGAAATTTACATCTTTCTTTTCTCCACAAATATTGCTTTCTATGGTATTTGATCGCCTGTGCATTTTTATTTTTTGTACTATAAATAAAAAAATACTGACAATTTTGAGAAAAAAAAAACCTATATTTTTGACTTTTTGCTATTAAACATGTCAAGTAAAAAAAAAAAAAAAAAAAAATCAAATTTCATCAAACTTAGGCCAAAATGTATTTGCTACATGTCTTTGCTAAACAAAAATCCCAATACGTGTAAATTAATTGGCTTATTAGTAATGGCGGCGATCAGCGACTTATAGCGGGACTATAGCCATACAGAGCAGTGTGCTGGAGCTGACAGGGAAGAGATCTGTGTTGTTTATACAGAGGTCTCTCCTTGTTGGAGATGCTCGGCAATCATCGGGGGACGGCAAGTAATCACCAGCTGATTTACAGCTGAGGCCAACAATGGTGGCGCGGGAAGGGCGCACGTGCCCCCTACCCACAACTGCAAAACTGATTTTTGCGCCCCTGTGCTGCCCTCTAGCAGTATTTCTGCTATAGGGCGGCGCAGAACCAGTTATAGTGATATTAAAGGCAATTAAAAAATAAATAAACAGACATGTCATACTTACTTGCTCTGTGCAGTGGTTTTGCACAAAGCAGCCCCGATCCTTCTCTTCTCAGGTCCCCTGCCAATGCTCCTGGCCCCTCCCACCTGCCATGTGCCCCCGGAAAAAGCAGTTTGCTATGGAGGCACCCAAGCAGGCTCACTACCAAGCCGGTGTCCATTCACTCACAGAGCCACAGCTCTTCCCCGCTCCCTCTCTCCTCATTGGGTCACTGGCTGTGCTTGACATACATCACTGCATCGCAATAAGGGTTAAGATAAGTATTGGAAAGGCTGTGGGACTAAAGCACACAGAAGGTTTTTACATTCTATGCATGAAGGTAAAAAACCTTGAGCCTTTGCAACCACTTTAATAATTTCTAAGTCTATAATCTAGAACTAATGCGCAGATCATGTTCTTTAAATTCATCCTGACTTCATGCTTGTTAAGAACTGAGTCTGAAGACAGTCAGGTAACTAGAATTTTGCGGTTTCAGCTGTGGTTGCCCTCATATTTCTTTCATTTTGATTTAAAGAGTATAGGTATGCACCTAAAGGAACCTGCACATGCGCTTATATATCCTGAACCGAAGCCCCTGAAACCATAGGCACTTTGTTATGCACATCTAAGATAAGTACATGTATCCTGGGGTTAATGTGGGTGGTGCTAAGATAGCCCCATTTATTTTGCTTCCACACACCACAATGCAGATTATAAAGCACCTGCAGCATTTTTTTCAGAGCAGCACTTCACAACACACACACGGTCTATGTGTGCAATGGTCTACACGTGCACTATAAAAACACACATATCTTGCCCTAAAAGTAAGTAAGGCTACGGCGCTACTGGGACACACAAATGACTAACCGTTAATATGCAGAAAGGGTAGAGTTAGTTTGATTAAATCGTGCCTGCTCCACTAAACCAGGTCCTAAGAACCTAATACACAGAGAAAAAACAAAACAAAAGAGGGGGCCTCCATCTAAACGCAAGCTATACTAAAAAGTGTCATAATGAATAAAAGTATTGAAGTCACCAGATATGGGTTAGTAGTTTGCAAATCATCCTTAGAAGTGAGGGTATCCAAGCTAGTGCAGAAATTGACAGGACACCCAACCACTTCTCAGAACTGCTCTGCCTAACCTCCAGCCGCTTACCTGCCAATCTCTGCAGTAGCTAGCCTTGATTTGAGCTGCTTATTAGACAATGAAGAACCACCACCTAATTCAAGGGCTTATTGCTTCACTCTTCCCTTACATTACCTGAAGACACTGTAAGCAACCAGCAATGCAACAAGGCAAAAATGGTTCACAGAGAAGGTTCTCCCACTGTCAGTCTGAAACAAGGAATATGGGAAGCTACTATAAAATCAGAAATCTAGTTCTTATGCCAGGAGGTATTTAAAAAAAAATTACATGATAAAAATATAAATAAAAGGTACTTTATTATATTTGCCTTGTGCCCTGTTTTAATCCCACATCTTATGTTATGTGCTGCCATAAATATTCTGCTACAAAGCTGCTAAAACAGCGGTTTCTAGTACTGCAGGCTCCTTATTGGCTCTGAACAAAATGGTGCATCTTGGAACTACTGCAGAAAAACTGTAAGCCCCCCGGTCACATCAAAGCCAATTTTGAAATTGTAGGTCTCACAGTGAAGTCGTACAATTTAAAAATCGGGTAACCTGCCGATTTCAGTTGCAATTTGCAAGACATCTGACACAGATGTCTATGCAAATCGCAACAAAAGTAGTGCATACACTACTTCAGAAATCGGTACGGGTTCGACCAAGTCAGAAACGCACCGATATGACCGCTCTAATAGAGGACAATAGGGTGCGACTTGGCATACAATTGGCACATCGCATGCCAAGTTGCACTCAATGTGACTGGGGTGTAAATGAAGTTATGAAAAGTTTGTGTATGTCTGCTAAGCCTTTAGTATTTTAATGTTTAATCCAATATAGAGAAAAGAAAAAAAAATTGCTGGTACAAGTATCAAAGGAAAAGTGCATACAAACTTAACTTTCGTATGAAGAAAACTCTAACTCCAGTTTGAACTATTACACCAACCTCTTCTCTTCTGTCCAATGTAAGTGCCCTAACTGGCCACTGAGGAGTTTCACAGGAGGTTGCAGGGCTTAACAATGAAATCAAACCCAGTAAAGCCATGTATACACCAGTAAAATTTCGAATTAAAATTCGTACAAAAATTCTCAGAACGTTCAAATTTTGTTCAAAATAGTTCTGCCTTTAACATTTGATTTTGGAATGAATAGACTTTACCAAAAAAAAAAAAAAAAGCATATGCTCCACCCCTAACCCTCTGAATTTTCTTGTCACTGTGTTCAAAAATAGATTTGACCTCACTAATGATCTGAAAAATGAACAAACGTTCTTACAATGAAAAAAGTTGAATTAAATTCTATTGGTATATAGCCAGCGTAATAAAGTGAAACTAAAACAGAGTCACAAAAAATTACACCTAAATTAATTTTAGTGCACACAAACACAGTATAATACCCATTTATTTGGAAAAACATAAAAGATGTTGTGTCGAGTAAATAGATACCAAATATGTCAAGATTTAAAATCCATACTGTAGGTGAAGCTTTAAAAGCCTTTACAGGTTATATTTGCAGCTGCAACCATCATCCTGGTATAACCACTTCCCGTCAGGATGTTTTAATGCGTATGTTGGACAACATGTGGTTACAACTGCACTTATCCTTCAACAAAAGCATGGAGGTCTGACTCACTAGGAAAGGAATGTACAATATCAGTAGGTATGGGGAAAGATGTCAGATGTCCCGTGAGACTGAGGGTTATAGTCTAATGATAGCTGTCGAAATGCTATCTCCAGGGGGGGGGGGGGGGGGTTGGGGGCAATAGTTCCTTGATGCACATGTAAACTGCACAAAGGTTTCATATACAAAACTTCATGCAATATATACAGTAGACACAAAGCAACACATTTTTTTTTTTATTATTTTTTTTTTTTTTAAGACGATTGTCTTTTAAAACATGACCTATTTTTATATTGCATATAAAACGTCTGCTATTTAAAAACTCCTCTGTAGGCAAGACTCATCTCAATTGAGGACTTTTTCTTATCTTCCCTACTGTCAAAGATAGGAGGAAAAATAATTTTAAAAAATACTCTTTTGTCTAAATCTTCCAGGTCGAGCATGTTTCATGTATTTATGTAAAAACAAACCAAAAATAATTTGCTTCCAACAAGTCAAAAAAAATAGATAAAAGAACACAGACAAATAAACTTGTGAAAGAAAAAACAATTCTTCATAGTGAAATCCGAAACCCTGTCAATGAAGCTACTGCAGCATCCAAGTAATGGCTGCTAATGAAGAGCCTTTGAAAAAGGCAGCCCATCCATATTCAGTGTGCCAGTGCAAGCTGATTAACTGGAACCTCGTTCTGAAACTCTTGTTATGTGTCAAAAGGTACCAGCTTTTGTCCCTCTGAGGAGTTGCAAGCTCTAACTCCATGACATTTTTTTTTCCACTTTCCCTTTTTCTTAAGTAATATTAAAAATAGGCATTCGGAATTTAAATAATAGAACTGTCACCACTAGTTTGATGGACTAATTGAAAGAAAAAAAAAGTCTCGAGGAAGTTGGATCGGGAGCATAAAAAGGAAAGAAAAATTAGGGAGAAGGGCTGCAGATATTTCATTTCTGATTTAAATTAAAAAGAGGAGAAAGGCAAACTGGAGTTCCTAAATTCTCTGGAGAATGAACAAGGGGTAGAAAAAAAAAGTTTAGCTCAGAAGTAAAGAGATATAGCGCCTCCATTAAAAGAATTGACTGTGCAGAGAGCTGCTGAGGTTAAAAAAAAAAGAAAATAGAAAAAAAAAGCATTTTTGAGCTTATGGTGAATGGAAGCTGAATAGATAGATCGAGGGGATAATTGTGAACAAGAAAAAATATATAGGTTGCATTGTACTATTCTATAAAAGGCAGCAGAAGGTGGGTATGCAATTGCAGGTGTACATGGACTAACTGGAGAGTTAAAACAGATGCAGCTGATTAAATATTAAACCTTGAACTGCTAAAAATGTTTTAAAAGGCAACGAATCTACCTATGGAACATATAAAGGTGTAGATTGACCAGACACAAATTGTGTGAAAAAGAAAAAAAAAAAAAAAGCTTAAAGCAGACAGCCTTGGCATTATAAAAGGCCTGAGTTTTCTCTGATCTAATGGAATATTCCTTTTCAAAGCTTTTTGTCAGTAGTTGTGTTCTCTTGGCACTTCTAAAGAGATTTTTTTTTTCTTTTCTGTATAAATCCAGCAATCTCTGTGCAGCTTATTGGTGTCCTATTAATTCTTTAAAGTCTGCTGTGTCTTGCAGGCGTGCAGGTCCTGGCTTTATTTGTAGATAACTCAGAAGGTAGTTCCAACAAACAATCTAGTGCCTCTTGTGTCTCCTTTTATAGTAATACTGTCCTGGGCATTTCATGAATTTATGTGCTTTTGTTTTGCAATGCCACCGAAGCAATAGCCTGCTTCATACACACCAAGAATCAATAGAGAGGAAAAAACATATCTAACAACTGTTCAAATATTTATCATTTCACAGCATTTGTCTATTCCCCTCACTGCAGGCTGGAGAGATATATAAAACTACTCAACAGTGTCAGGCATAGCAAGAGGAAAATCATTAAAAGGAGAAATACAGCCTTAAACCAATGTTAAATTGGACCTAGCATTTTATTTTTATATATATATATATAAATATAAAATAGTGACATTATGAAAGGCAAGGTAATTGATGGACGCTATGGGGTTTATTTACTAAAGCTGGAGAGTCCAAAATCAGACTCCCTTCTGCATAGAAACCAATCAGCTTCCAGGTTTCATTGTCAAAGCTTCATTGAACAAGCTGAGGTTAGAAGTTGATTGGTTTCTATGCAGAAGGGAGTCTGATTTTGGACTCTCCAGCTTTAGTAAATAAGCCCCTATGTGTCACCTCGCATGCATTCATATCTAGGAGACTACGGCGGTAACCAGTTCGGGTTTTCCAGGATGCTTTGGCAGAGTTGGTTCCAGACCGGATTTTGCAGTCCATTGATGACCACCAGCAGGTGGTACAAATAAAGCAAGACTGGAGCAAGGGGTTGCTCTTGCCTGGGACTCAGAGAGCCATACCTGACATCTGTGGATGAAAGAGTTTGCTTTGTACAAGAAAGGAAAGTTTGCACACCATTTTGTTCTGTTGGTGACAGGGAAAAGCCCTTCACCTGTGAGATAGGAATCTCTTCTGTTTAGTTAGTTCCTGGATGGCAAGGATTTATTTTCCGTTCCGTTTTGTTTATGATGCATGTAACCTTTAAATAAAACGGGCTACAAGTCAGATTTTTAAGAAAGACCTCCCATCTGGACTACTTTTTTCTCAGGGAAGGTGATCCCCCACCTTAACTAACCCCCACTATATATATATATATATATATATATATATATATATATATATATATATATATACACACACACATATACACGCACACACATACATACTCACACACAGTACTGTGCAAATTCCTTGGCAGGAGTGAAAAATGCTGTAAATTAAGAATGCATAAAGAAATAGAAGTGTTAGTTTATTAATAATTTATTAATAAGTAATGAAGCGACATTATTGGCGTAACGCGTAAGGGTGAGGAGTTTGTGAGTCAGTTTGTTGGAGGTGGTTGCATTCATGTCTAATATAGGAGAGTGGGAAATGCATGCCTGCATCGGAGGAGGTATACCAAGCACATCAGAGGTTTCACCAGGTGCTGCATACATATCCAATACTGTGAAAATTATAATGTCCACATCTGTGGTGCACCAGGGCAGTGCACCACATTTGTAAGTGTGCTTTTAATATTTTCATAAACCATATTTTATGCAGTACACACTATGTTAGTTTATATTTCTATATATTTACATTGGTGGGTCCTGTGAGAAACCTCCACCATGCAACACTGTTGCCTGCAGACACCCACTGTTGTACTGCTCTCCAGCCCTGCGGTGAACAAACTGCCTCCTGCTATAGCAAAATATTTCAAATTTTTACTCAACAGTCCAGAGCACCTGCTGCCATTTTTCTGCATCCCACTTCCTATATTTTTGTGCTTAGTTGAATTACTTAGTCTTCTTTCCATGTCCTATGCATGAAAACATAGTAAGTAGGGTGCAGAAAAATTGCACTGATCATTCAAAATGTTAAATATTTGGCTGTAGCAAAAGGCAGTTTGTTCACGAAGGGCTGGAGAGCGGTACAATAATGAGTGTCTGCTGGCAACAGTGAAGTATGGCGGCAGTTCCTTGCAAGTTTGGGGTTACATTTCTGCAAACAGAATTGGAGATTTGGTCAGGATCAATGGTGTCATCAATGCTGAGGGATACAGGCAGATACTTACCCATCATGCCACACCATCAGGAAGGCATGCGATTTGCCCCAAATTTATTCTGCAGCAGGACAATCGACTCCAAACAAAGTTTATGTCATTAAGAACTACGGTATCTTCAGTGTACAAAAGAACAAGTCCTGGAAGTGATGGTTTGGCCCTCACAGAGCCCTGATCTCAACATCAATTCGTCTGGGACTACATGAAGAGATAGAAGGATTTGAGGCAGCCTACATCCACAGAAGATCTGTGGTTAGTTCTCCAAGATGTTTGGAACACCTTACCTGCTGAGTTCCTTAAAATGTGTGCAAGTGTACCTAGAAAATTGATGCTGTTTTGAAGGTATATACACTATATTGCCAAAAGTATTGGGACGCTCACCTTTACACGCACTTGAACTTTAATGGCATCCCAGTCTTAGTCAGTAGGGCTCAAGATTGAGTTGGTCTACGCTTTGCAGCTAGAACAGCTTCAACTCTTCTGGGATGGTTGTCCACAAGGTTTAGGAGTGTGTCTATGAGAACGTTTGACCATTCTTCCAGAAGCGCATTTGTGAGGTCAGGCACTGATGTTGGACGAGAAGGCCTGGCTCACAGTCTCCCATTCATCCCAAAGGTGTTCTGTTGGGTTGAAGTCAGAACTCTGCGCTGGCCAGTCAAGTTCCTCCACCCCAAACTTGCTCATCCATGTCTTTATGGACCTTGCTTTGTGCACTGGTGCGCAGTCATGCTGGAAAAGGAAGGGGCCATCCCCAAACTGTTCCCACAAAGCTGGGAGCATGAAATTGTCCAGAATGTCCTGGTATGCTGACGCCTTAAGAGTTCCCTTCACTAGAACTAAGGGGACAAGCCCAACCCCTGAAAAACAACACCACACCATAATTTCCCTGCCACCAAAAATGACATATGGCACAATGAAGTCAGGCAAGTACCATTCTCCTGCAAACCACCAAACCCAGACATGTCCATCAGATTTGCCAGACAGAGATGCATAATTCATCACTCCAGGGAACACGTCTCCACTGTTCTATAGTCCAGTGGAGGCGTGCTTTATACCATTGCATCCGATGCTTTGCATTTCACTTGGTGATGTAAAGCTTGGATGCAGCCATGGAAACACATTCCATGAAGCTCTCTATGCACTGTTGTGCTAATCTGAAGGCCACACAAAGTTTAGAGGTCTTCAGCTATTGACTCTGCAGACAGTTGGCGACTTCTGTGCACAGTGCGCTTTAGCATACGCTGTCATTTTACATGGCCTACCACTTCGTGGCTGAGTTGTTGCTGTTCCTAGTTGCTTCCAGTTTGTTATAATACCACTAGCAGTTGACTGTGGAATATTTATTAGCAAGGACATTTCACAGATGGACTTATTGCACAGGTGGCAACGTATCACGATAGCACGCTTGAATTCACTGAGTTCCTGAGAGCGACTCATTCTTTCAAAAATGTTTGTTGAAGCAGTCTGCATGCCTAGGTGCTTGATTCTATACACCTGTGGCCATGGAGGTGATTGGAACAGCTGAATACAAAGAGTTGGAGGGGTGTCCCAATACATTTGGCAATATAGTGTGACACACACACACACACACACACACACACACACACGCCAGAGCCATTCACTCGGAGATCTTTCCCATCTCGCTGTCGGCACACAGAGCTATAATGCTAAAGTGCATGGAGTGATTAGGAATGTAGGAATTGAATGTATTGTTTAGGTAGATCCTTAAACTACATGGTTGAAAATCCTTAAGGAATTTATAGAGTGTACACCAGCCAACAAATGTACAATCCCTCTAATAGAGAGGCAGCTCCAATGTTTGTGGATGCCATTAGATTTTGCAGCCTTTAAGGGCTTGTGCACACACAGTTCCTCTGTACATCTTTCTCCTGGCAGGAGAAAAGCAGTGTTAAAAATTAGTCTAAAGGTGTGTGGGGCATTATTTCTGCTCAAATGCTCCTCTCCTGAACACAATTTTTCTGCCTCTAAATGCCTATGTGTGCATGGACACAGAGGCTAACGTAGAGGGGCATTTAGAGTCAGACAAAAAAAATAAACTCCTGAGAAATTGAAGCATTTTAGCTGTAGAAGTCTAAGACGTTATTAAAAGGAGATAAGCTAATAGAGAAAAGCTAGCCATACATGGCTCGAAATTCAAGCTGGTTCAGCAGAGAACAGCCAAATTTCAATCCATGTAAGGGCAAGCTGGTTGAACAGAAGTTGATCTACCAATCGATTTCTGTACAACCAACCTGTAAGATTTTCCCCCACTTGATCAGTGCTGCCGGCTATAGCCGGCAGTGCTGATCGGTGTATTCAGATGTCAGGGAAGTCTCCCTGCTGTCAGAATACAATACAGGGAGGATTCCCTCAACCACACAGTCCATGTTATTTATGACTCATCTATTGGCTGCTTAAGTTCAAAGAGCCAAACTGAAATACTTAAAAGAATAACAGTATTAACAGTTAAGCTGTAGAGCAATTACCATTCAGACAAGAAGAGATACATGTGTTAACTGACTACAAGATGGTGCATTATGGGAGATAATGGGAGTCAACGCGGTTCCAAATCCCCATGAACCAAACACCGGTTTACAGCCCTTGATGTTAATCATAGCTTTGTGCAGCCCTTTGTTACCATTTCCACTTAGCATTTAAATTGTAGCAAAAATATCTAAAACTCTTATCACCAAAGTTTCCAAGGCAACATTCGATGTAACAGACTCACAAAGAAAATGAAAGGAGATGAGAAAAACTTCAGTAAGTGCATGCACACAGTTCTAGATAAATACATACAAAAATGCAAGCGTATTAGAAAAAAAAAAATGATATACAATTCTATAATGAAACAAAAAACTGTGGGTCAGCATTGTTTTCAAATTAAAGCAAAAGAGCATATCCCTCTCCAACCCCTCAATATTCCCACACTTTACCAACAATCCAGCATGTAGCTTTTTCTTTAGTGCATGATATAGAAATAATGGCCTTTAGAGCCTTTTGGGCCAGAACAGGCAATGTACAAAATACAATGTTTCACTAAGAAAAATAAATCTCTGTTAATGGTAACCAAAGGAGTCCCTCAGGGACCTGTAGATGGAAGATGTTCAACTTCAGGGAATGGAAATCGGAGGCGAGTTAAAGCAGAAAGGGAAGAGTGAAAATAGAGATAGGGGAAGTAAAGGAAAGAAAAAAGGAAGAAACAAAGGACGCTTGTTGAAGAAGGATCCCACCAACAGTCGGGGTAAGGGAGCAAGACGGTTTATGTTTATCAACATCCCATGTCTAGTATCCCTATCGCCTAAGCTCTCACCTCAGCGACTACAACCTCCTCGATCCCCTCCAGTCCAGCTTCCATCCCCTACACTCCACCGAAACTGCCTTACTCAAACTCTCCAACGACCTCCTAACCGCCAAAGCTAACGGCCACTACTCAGTGCTCCTACTCCTTGATCTCTCCGCGGCCTTCAACACAGTCGACCACCCCCTCCTCCTCAAAAAACTACACTCTCTCGGCCTCAGAGATTCCGCTCTCTCCTGGCTCTCGTCCTACCTATCACAACGATCCTTCAGTGTTACCTATAATGCTACAACCTCCCCCTCACTCCCCCTTCTCTGTTGGGGTCCCTCAGGGCTCCGACCTCGGGCCCCTTCTGTTCTCCATCTACTCCTCCTCCCTTGGCCAACTCATACACACTCATGGCTTCAACTACCACCTCTATGCCGACGACACATAAATCTCTCAACCCCTCACCTCACCCCCGCAATCTCCGCCCGAGTCACAAACCTACTAAACGTCATATCAGACTGGATGTCTCTCTACTTCCTTAAACTGAACCTCTCCAAAACTGAGCTCCTAGTCTTCCCCCCAGCCTGCACACCACCCCCCACTGACTTCTCCATTACGTCCAACAATGCCACTATCAGGCTTGCCCCGCAGGCCAGAGTACTTGGGGTCATTCTGGACTCCAACCTATCCTTCCAGCCCCAAGTCCAATCACTAACTCATGCAGACTCCACCTCCGCAACATCGCCAAAATCCGCACTCTCTTAACCCCAGAAACCACTAAACAGCTCATCTGCTCCCTCATCATATCACGACTCGACTACTGCAACTTCCTCCTCACTGGCCTGTCTTGCCACAGGCTATCTCCGCTTCAGTCAATCCTAAACATGGCAGCCAGACTCATCCACCTTACTAACAGCTCCGTTTCCGCCACCCCCCTCTGCCAATCCCTCCACTGGCTTCTGATTACACAACGGATCAAATTCAAAATCCTAACACTGACGTACAAAGCTGTCCATCATACTGCCCCAAACTACATCACCGACCTAACAGCCAAGTACCACCCATCACGCACACTCCGCTCCTCTCAAGACCTCCTTCTCTCTATTTCCCTAGTCTCCTCCTCCCATGCCCGCCTCCAGGATTTCTCCAGGGTGTCACCAATACTCGAACTCCCTACCCCAGACATGTCCAAAGTCCGGCCCGCGGGCCATTTACGGCCCGGGGGTCGGTTTAATACGGCCCTCCAACAGCCCTCCCTGCTCTGTGTAATGTGGCCCTCCCACGGCCCTCCCTTCTATGGCAGACAGTCTTCTGCTTGAGAGCAGAGGGCAGTGCGCATGCCTGACTGCGGCGCGTTCTCCCTGGTCTGTGTAAATGCGGCTGTCGCACGGCCCTCCCTTCTGTGGCAGACAGTCTTCTGCTTGAGAGCAGTGCGCATGTGTGACTGCGCCGCGCTGGGAGCGACAGAGGGCAGTGACGTCAGGGCCGGGCTTCCAGCGTGAAGTGTGTTTCTCTTCCCCTCCCGGCTGCCGAGCCTTGACTTCAGCTCCAGCTACCTTTTTCACCCTTCACATTAGTGCAGGTAAGTTTTTTTTTAATTTATTTTCAATACATTGTGAAAACTCAGCTGTCAGTTGATCTTAATGTTATGAAATGAAAAGTATGTCGTTTGCAATTAACTTGGCATAAAATAATTTATTTGCCTTTAATTGTAATGGTTCAAAGAATGTTCGGAAAAATGTTCGGCCCTCCACCATGTTCACTTCATTCAATCTGGCCCTCTTTGAAAAAAGTTTGGACACCCCTGCCCTACCCCAATCCATCAGACTATCACCTACTCTCCTCTCATTTTGGCGCACCCTGAAAACCCACCTCTTCAGGGAAGCCTACCCCACCCCCTAATTGCCGATCTCCTCCACTCTTCCAACCACTCCATCCCCCACAGATATCTCCTCCTGTACCACTATCCCCTCACTCCTAGATTGTAAGCTCGAAAGAGTAGGGCCCTCGAACCCCTCTTGTATCACATTGATTTGTTATTGTACTGTCGCATGTTCTGTCTCCCTTTGTAATGTACAGCACTGAGTGAACTATTGGCGCTTTATAAATACTGTATAATATTAATAATAATAGTATCCTCCATCCTAGGATGATGATGAAAGATATTACATCCAAGGTTCCCAGGTTTTTTCAAAATATACCATCCTGTCTTGAAGAACAGTGGTCAAACGTTCGTTGACCATTATCCAGGTCAACTTAGCCTTCTGAAGATCAAGCAGAGCATTAGCAGAGCAACTATTGATATTAAATTGACATAGTGGGTTAGAGACAAAACCTCCTTTGTATTTCAATGTTTTTATTGATTTATAAACAGTTTAAGACAGGAGCAACAAAACACACCCATGCAGGGGCTATCAATCGCACATAAAAAAAAAATTTAAAAAAACAGTCCTCTAACACCAACAGAGCAAAAGGTGTGCCCACGCAGGGGCTATCAATGGCACATAAATGACAAAAACAGTATAACACCAACAGTAACTCAAACTAAAGGCAGCTATCCACTGCCACACCAAAAAAAAACTGAAAAAGAAAGAGTACAAAAGGAAAAAGATAACAAGACCAAGAGCAGGGGTCCGAGAACACCAATACCAAGCAACATCACAACCCCAGACTAGCCGGAGACAAAACCTCCTTTAAATTTTCATTGGTATGTTTCCCCACTGGGGAGATTTCACCTCACTACCCATCTCCAGGACACTAGAACAAAAATGAGAGGGTTAGGCTGTCACTGAGGTGGGAAAACACAGAGCACTAGCACTCAAATAATCCAGTGAATGATATTAGCCAATAAGATCACAGTCACAAGAAAGAGCTGCATTTCAGGACTGTACAAGGTCTCTTCTTGGTTGCTAATTGCCTTAAATAAGGGATTGCATATGGTACAAGAATAATTTTATAATCACAGGACAATAAACACACAGATCAAGAAAGCCATTGAAGGATAAGTTCACCTTTTCCTTATCTGTGAAGGTTATGGTAGTTCATTCATTCATCCTGTCAGTATATCTGCTTGCTCGTACATCCTGTACAAGCAAGCAGATATATGAACAGATCTGCAGGAGACCTGCCTGACACCAGCAATCTGCTGATCGTTGGTACAATGGTGTACAGGCTCCTGCAGACAAAAATAAATAAATGGCCATTTTTCTACCTGCAAAAAAAATGTGCATTAATTATTTTTTTTTTTCCTAAAAGGTGAACTCATCCTTTAACATCCCCAGAACCAGTCTTTTATATAGCAGACTTTAAAGGAGAATCAGGTCCCACTGGTGGATACCTACATCTCACGTCTAGAGGCTCTAGGAAATATCACAAATAGGTTCTAAACTCTTCTGCACAAAGATGAAAGACTTCAAGAAATATCTCTGGAAGCACACCTTCTAGTATACTGACAACCACCTAATCTAAGAAAGCTCTTTGTGAGAAGTTTCTCACCCTGTATGCAGAAAAGATGTGAAACATGCACCGATAGTCGGTATAAACACCGTGATCACAACATGAATACTGAATACAATTTGCTGCAAATTCTTGAAATGTGGTATACCTGACATTGTGTGGAAAATGCCCCACAAGAACCTATGATAGGGAGAGGAGTCAAACCCTCCCTCAACAAATCTTAATTGCTATTTCAAAAATGCTCAAAATTATCTTTTTTTTTCAGCCAAGAGCACTGGCTTTTCTTTTTTTTTTTTTTTTTTTTAAGCTAGTGTGCACGCACATTAAGTAGTCTTCTTTTGCCTTTGCTGCCACTTCCAGTAGCAATAAAGACAATTTAGGGAGGTGCTTTTAAAGCATATTACAACAGCCATGAATTGAGAGTGACTAGGAATAAAATCACCTGGTCAGCATTCGTTATGCATTTTGGCACTTGTACTTTTTTTAAATAATAATTTTACCCAATGCTAACTAAAAATCCTAGCGTTGATATTGTTATCATTACCACTGCACTCCATTTATTGAAGAAAAAAAAAATCCTGAGTTCTTTATTAACTGCAGCTTTCACTTTCTGCATTATTTAACGATGGAAGAAGAAACTGTACCAGTGAGTATTGAACCTATTGAATTTCTTGAATATTTGTGTGAAATCACTGGCACCCTCCGTCTCAATAAATTAAATCTATTTTAAAAAAAACTGTGTGTGTAGCATCTTCTCCCTTACGCTCTACTGGTCTAAGCAATTAGAGTAGTCTTGTGACTTCTATCAGTGTCCAGCAGAGCACTGGTTAAAGCTTGTAGGAGGAGTTTTCATTCACCTCTATGAGGATGCAGGACCCCTGACCCCATTTGGACAGTGCTGACTGGCCCTGTGTTGACCATATGCAATCTCCCAAGAAAAAAATAACTCTCTCTAGCAATACACACCAATGAATGTGCAGTGACTACAAACCTCTGTTCTATCAGGAGATATTTAGGGAACAATGGAAGAAGGAGAGCATCAGAGAAGAGAGGATCAAACATCCTTTTTACATAATGCAGATGGTTAACCCCTTAGGTTCCACAGTGAGTATAAAAAGCATGCTTTACTGCATATATAGACTGATTTAACTGTTGTGGGTTTAGGAACACTAACTCACAAAGAGATTTTTCAACAAGCTTGAAAAATTCTATGAGGTGACAGTCTCCTGACAGCCAGGATCACTTCTCACTGCTCCCATTCATGACAAGCTCAAATTAGGCAAACAGCTTGCAAATATCTGGCTGTTTAGCTCTTTCTGAGAACTCAATCTGTGTCATACATAGGGAAAGAAACAGAATTTATAAAGAATAAAGCTACAAATTGGTACCGTCCCTTTAAAATTTTTTTCTTCCCACAGGTCAAATATTACAATTCATGGGAAAACAGCATGCAGAATAGCAAGGCAATTTCCAGAGATGTCGAAACTGCTTTCCATGTACATTGGCAGACGATGCAGTCAGTGTCAAATAGACATTCGATTTGCACACAACATTAAATGAGTACAATATTGTTCAGCTTGCTTGAGTTAGCAAGCATTAGTTACAAAACTGCAAGTCAAGGCCACTAGGGAAATGAAACATTGCAATTTTGTATTTGCCTGAATGAGCAGCTATGAACTGGATTTCTTAGAACAGTCCAGAATAAGGATTCTGTCACGGTCTTTAAAATTAAAACATCTCTTTAACTTAGACCTTTGGGCACTTTGTATTCATTACTGCTACCGATTTAAAGGTGGCTGCACACATCAGAAAATCACCGAGTTGGCTTGTTTAAGCATATGAATAAGTGAGTACAATATCACGACTATGGAGCTATATGGATAGCAGATCCATACTCCCTCTCTTCCCCCTAAACCAAAGATCTTTCAGCCAAGTGTTTTAGGCAGGGGTGAAAAAGATGACTATATAAAATGACTGTCATTTGTCAAAGCTGAAACTGGTCACATTATATGTAAATTAGAGGTAAAATGGCAAAAGGAAGTTAGGTAGACTGGCTGCTCAGTTTTTATCAGCTATTGTCATGTTCAATTTGCCTGTCCCAACCCATGCTATAATAGTGGAAAGGCACTAGGGATGTGGACTTCAGGTATATAGGGGTTATCCTGCTAGCAGCACAAGAAAGAGATGACATTTCTAATTAATGAGAACACTGATCAGAATGCTGCTGTGGTTCCAGTCAGGACCTATTCATTATAAACTGACTAAGATGTACTAGTCCTAGTTTTCCTATAATGCAGAGTACATTTGTATACATTTTTTATATTTTGCAAGTTGCAGAAAGTTCACACTACTAAATATTATAATTGAACTTTTAACTACCTATGCTGTTAACTGGCTTAAAGGGAACTGAGCCAAAGTTGTGAAAAATATTCCTCTATGCCTCACAGGCAGCCTTCTGGAGGAGATAAAATATAGGTTGACAGGGCGATCCGAACATCTTAAGAAAAATGGGACTGTTCAACTGCGGATTACAATAATTAGCAGACAACACATAAGTGGTCATTCAAGCACATACAATATGCTTGTGCTTGCATGTGGCTGACTTTTAAAAGCTGGAAAAGTGTTTTGGTGCAAATTTTGGTCACATATTGCAATACATTTTGTCTTTTATGTGCGTTTCACATCTGTGTTGCAACTGACCTCAGTGGCCAAGGCTGCCCTTTTGTATAAGCCTGTGTACAAGGAAGTCTAATGTGTAAACAACAACCTTTATTCATTATAGAGAGGAAGAGTGTGGGTAGATTCTTATGTTAAAATGCAAATATTCAATCATGGGAATACATTTTTATACACTATTGTCATCAGAAAGTTCACCATAAACATTAACTAGTGTGGAGGCTTGAGAAGTACTTGAGATAACAGTATTGCAGGCACAATGAGACCAGGATAAAATGTGAATAGTTTTGCCTGCCATAAGACCTTAGTCTGTTCAGCAAGTTTTGAGATTTCTCTCCCAATCTCCAGCTGGATCACTAAAAATTGAATCAGCACCATCATACTGCTGAGCCACTTCCTAACTAGAAATCAAAGACAAAGGAAGTCCTAAGGTACACCAGAAACTAGTGAACTTAAAGTTATGCAGTGCTCCAGATGTGTATGCCTCATGCACACAGGCAAAAAAAAACGCAGTTATTTACCTGTTAACTGTATTTCCAGGAATCTTCTAGGACAGCTCACTTGAGAGATAGGCTCCTCCCAGGAAACACCCGCTCCACCTTTTTCCTCTATAAGTAGCCTCTCTCCCAGGGGACCCTCAGTATAAGAATATGACCGAAGGCCTAGGAGAAAGCATAAAAATGGTAGTAGAGACACAATGACGATTTCAAGCATGACGAAACCCTAGTACATAATCACACAGCAATCGGGAGGGAGTTACGCTGTCCTAGAAGATTCCTGGAAATACAGTTAACAGGTAAATAACTGCGTTTTCCCGAGTCATCTTCTAGGACAGCTCACTTGAGAGGAGTAGAATAGAAATACATGCTCTAGGGTGGGCCCTTTGCTCGTAGGACCTTCCTGCCGAACACCTGGTCCTTGCTGCCGATTAGGTCAAATCTGGAGTGTCTAGCGAAGGTGGCGAAACTGGACCATGTTGCGGCATTGCCGATCTGTCCAGGGGAGGCCCCCGCCTTTTCCGCCCAGGTGGCTGCGGTGGCCCTGGTCGAATGCGCCTTTAGGCTGGCCGGTGGTGACAGACGCAGCTCTATAACCTTCAGAAATGGCCTCTCCTACCCATCTTGTGATAGTGCCTTTGGAGGCACTGTCCCCCTTCCTTGGATCATCAATTCTGCTGTAGTCTCCCTCCAGGGATGGTATTATTTCTTCCTGCGACTTATGAGAATGTGACGCAACCTTAGGTAGAAACGCCGGATCCGTGCGGAGGATGGTTCTGTCCCGCAGGCTAGTGCAGTATGGTTCTATTACCAACAGATCTTGCAGTTCGCTGACTCTGCGGGCAGACGTAATTGCTACAAGCAGGATGGTTTTAGGAGTCAAAAAGTCTAAAGGAGCACACCTCCAAAGGCTCAAAAAGGTTCTTGCTGAAAAAACTCGTCAGAACTGTGCCCAGGTCCCATGTAGGGTGCTTCGGCGTGGGCAGGACTCGGCGCCTAGAGATAGCTCTCAGGGACCTGATTACTAATGGGTCTGCCGCCAATCCTAATTCCAGAAAGTTTGATAGTGCTGCTACCTGCACCTTAAGGGAATTTGCAGCCAGGTTCTTATCTACCCCGGCTTGGAGGAATTCCCATGCTGTATGTAAGATGGGAGCCCCCGGCGACCCATTCCTATCTTTCCAGGCGGAGAACTTCTTCCAAGTTAATCATATACGGTGTTTGTCGATTTCTTCCTTCTGTCTAAGATGGTGGCGACCACTTTCTCTGACAGGCCTTTCCTGGCTAGCCTGTCCCACTCAGAAGCCACGCTGCTAGGGAGAGTTCTCCTGGGTGAGGGTGTAGCACCTCCCCTTGCCCCCCGTAAATCGTGTGAGGGCGGTATCATCCATGGGTCCGTTGAGCTTACTTCCTTCAGCTGGGCAAACCATGGCCCTTTGGGCCAAAACGGTACAATCAGGATGACTTTGGCTTGGGATGACTGAATCTTCTGCATCACTTCCGGCAACAGTCTGAACGGAGGAAACCCATAGAGAAGGTCTCCCTCCCAATGCGGGGCTAATGCATCTCTCCCTGCACTCCTGGGGTCCTTCTGCAGGCTGCAGTACCTCCCCAGTTTTGTATTTTGGCTGTTGGTGAAGAGATCCGCGGAGGGAGTGCCCCATCTGGCGCAGGTTTGATTGAATGCTGTACGGCTGAGGCACCACTCTGTCTGAGTGACCTCTCTCCGGCTCATTTGGTCCGCCAACTGTTTGAGATAGCCTTTCAGATGCGCTGCTATGATGGACTCTAGGTTTGTCTCTGCCCAGCTCAGGAGGGTTTCTGCCAGATCCATCAGTCTCGGGGCCCTCGTGCCCCCCCTATCTGTTTAAGTACGTGACAACCGTTGTGTTGTCGGATAAGATCTGAACTTCCTTCCCCTCTCGTACCCTGGAAAGCCAACAATTCCTTGTAGTTTGATGATCTGTCCGAGATTTCCGCGTCCCACCTGCCCTGGGCCAGGCGGTCTTCCATGTGAGCACCCCACTCAGACATACTCACATCTGTGGTGATTCTTTCCGGGCTGACCTGCAGCCATTTTCTCCCAGCCTCTAAGGTGTGGATGTTCTCCCCCCCCCCCCCCCCTTTAGCGAATTCCTCATGCGTGTGAGGCGGATCCTGGAATCTAAGGCTGCTTGGCTGCCATCCCAGTGGGAGAGGACATGGTCCTGCAGTATTCTGGAGTGAAACTGTGCCCATTGCACTCCGGGTATGGCAGCTGTCATGCGCCCCACTAACCTCATTGCAGCACTGGCATACTAGGGCCAATTAACCTACCAGCATGTCTTCGGAGTGTGGGAGGAAACCCACGCAGTCACAGGGAGAACATGCAAACTCCAGGCAGGTGGTGCTGTGGCTGGGATTTGAACCAACGACCCGAGTACTGTCAGGCGGAAGTGCTAACCATTTAGCCACTGTGCTGCCCATCCGTGCAGGTCGCCATCCCCCGTTAGGTATAAGCAGGTATTCTTGGAATCCAGGGCATACCTCAGATACGTGATCCTTCTGGGAGGTATTAGCTGGGATATTCCCCCCCCTATTGATTAGCCATCCCAAGTACTCTGGGAAGGAATTTGTGCACCGTACGTGGGATTCCACACCCCTCTCTGTATTTGCAAATAAAAGTAGCGGTTCTGCTCGGACATTGGTGAATATCCTTGGAGCTGATGACAGACCGGAGGGGAGTGCATGAAAATGGGAGTACCCAGAGGAAACCCCTGCAAGCGCGGGCGAACACTCAAACTCCATGCAGGGGGCGCCACGGTCGGGGACCGAACCCACAACCCATACACCGCAAGGCAGACGCGCCAACCACTATGGCTCAGGAGAGACCAGAACTCCTGGACTCAAACAGTCTGAGAGTCTCTGCCACCAAAGGAGCTGGGATTACAGATGCACGCCCCTGCATGCTGCCTCCGTTGAACTGAAATAGAATTGTTGCCCCTGCGCCTTCCAGCGCAACCCTGAGAAACTTCTCTGATTCCTCCCTTATCGGGACATGCAGATATGTGTCCTTCAAATCCATCTAAGCCATAAATACGCCCTGGTGGCAGTAGTTCTGTTCACTGTGTGTATGGTCTCCTTGCAAAACTTTTTTTTTTTTTTTTGTTTTTTTTTTTTGTTTTTGGTCCCACGAACTCGTTCCCCTTTTTCAGGTTGAGTATCATTCCGCAGGTTCCCAACGCCTTCCTTCTAAGGAAGAAATGGGAGTAGAAAACCACTCCCCCTCTCTTCCTCCTCCAGCTGGCAAATTACATTCTGCCCGAGCATCCCATCCAGGAGGTCTACTAACATGTCCGCTTTTCCCCTGTCCCTTGGCAGGGGTGTTGCGAAGAACCTTTGAGGGGGGGGGGGGGGGTCTTGAGAACTCTATTCTGTAGCCATTCGGAATGCATCTAAGATAAAGTGTTCCGAGTGATTTTTAACCCCTGTATGTGGAAGTGTCCCAGCCTTCCTCCCACTTGGCTCCTCCGGTCACTTGGACCGGTTCCTGGATCTATTCTGGTTGGGGTTGAAGAGGAAGTCTTCCATTCCCCTTGACTAATCCTTGATCCCCAGCCTGTGCCTAGTCTCCTTTTGTCGTATTTAGAGGCAAGATCCCCCTGCCAAGATTCTAACCAGATAGCTCTTCTGGCAGAATTTACAAGCGCAGTAGACTTTTGCTTGTAAATCAAATAGCTTCCATCGATGCGTCTGCAGTGAAAGCCACAGTTTCCCCTAAGACCGGCAGCGACTCCTGGATCTCTCCCGCCGAGGCGCCTTGTTCTAGAAAGAGGAGCATCTGGCCTTGGGCAAGTTAAGAGTAGATTTTGTGCCTGAGCCTGGGTTTGAACCTGGGCCTTTTTGCAGTGATAGACTAAGTTGCTTCTCTCTGAGCCACACGGAATGCTGTCCCCACGGTGCAGCATCTTCTTCCTTGAATGGGAATCTCCACTTGAGGTATTTGGGAAAGAGCCTCCTTTTCCGGCTCTTCCCATTCCCTTCTGATGGAGGACCATAAAGTAGAATACGCATGGACTGCGTGGCCGCTCTTCCCTTTTTTTTTTTTTTTTTTAAGACCTGCATACAGCTGGTCATGGAGGGAGAGATCCGGTTGTTCCTCCTCCAGGTCATCTCCCTGAGGTGCCTGGTTGGGGCTTTGTCCTGGGCGGAACCCGGACTCTTAGAAATCAATGCATGTACAGGGAGAGCATGCAAACCATGCAAAGCATGCAGGAGGTGTCATAGTCGGGAATCAAACCCACAACCCATTCACTGCAAGGCAGACATGCTAACCACCAAGCCTCTGTGCCACCCCCCTGTGGGCCCACCTGGGGATGAGGAACATAGGGCGCCCATCCGCCGTGCAGCCCCCTTGGGGCCCCTACGTGGCCCCCCAGCACCCAGAAAGCCCCTAGGTAGTGTAGGGAAGGAGGGCAGGGGGGAATGAGAGGGCGGGCGGGGTGGTTGTGGCAGCCAAAAAGGCCCTTACCTGCTGCAGGCCTCCCCCAGCCTTGACAGATCTGCCTCCATCCTTGCCGCGAACTCCCCCTTGGTGCGGCTGTTTTGCAGGGCTTAGCGGGCTCCGCCCTCTCCCTGGGGTCCTCATGCGCCGGCCTCCCTCTCACGGCCGCCGGTGGAAGAAGCGGCCGTGGTGTGGGCGAGTTCTACGGCCCGCCGCCCATAGTCCACATGGCGGCAGCGCCGCTTCCTGTTCCTGCGCCGGAAGTGACGTCACTTCCCGGCGCCCGGAAATGACGCGACTCCGGCGTCCTCCCGACCACCGTCCATGCTGCAGAGATCCCGGAAAAGGTAAGCTCACCTCAGCCCAAGGGAAAGGCAATCCTGCCCAGGTCGGCGTAGCGGGCTCTGCCCCCCTGGAGAGCCCCGCTAGGACCATTTGGGGTCTGTCACCCCCACCCCAGAGGGGTTTACACGAAGGGGACCTGACTGAAGCCCCCTCACAAGGCCCCTGCCTTGCTTAGAAAAGGAGGAAAGGGGGGCCTCTGTACCTCGCCAGGTGGCCCTAGAAAAATAACAAAACGGGCGTAGCTCACTCCTGGCCTGAGGAAACACTAATACTGAGGGTCCCCTGGGAGAGAGGCTACTTATAGAGGAAAAAGGTGGAGCGGGTGTTTCCTGGGAGGAGCCTATCTCTCAAGTGAGCTGTCCTAGAAGATGACTCGGGAAAACATTTCGCATTTAGAAGCGGTTTTTCTTCTTTTTTTTTTTTTTAATGTCTCCGACAGCAGCGCCATTTTAGTCAATGTGTTCATACACACTGATGCTTGGAGGAGCAATTAGGGGCTTAAAAAATGCCCTAAACCTGCATTCAGAGAGGAACTTACTAGCATAATTTACACACATATGCGCACAAATGCACTCTAGTGGCTATAATAGGTGAATATTCTAGGCAACAGAATGAGTTAAAAGGGAAAGAGAGGAAAAAAAAAAAAAAAAAACTTTTATCGGGTGGGGGCATCACAATGGTTGCATAGGACCCATGGTTAAATAATCAAACTTCAAAGAGCCTTTGGACAGACTGGCCATGCAACTGGTGTGCCGACATGTTTGTTTTTTTTTTGGATTGGTTTATTTGATAGATTTTGTGTTTTTTCCCCTTTTTTTAGACCTTGATAGCTTTAAAAAAACGTGGATGAATACACATACTACCAAGCATTGTTGTCATCCATTTTGAGTGGACTTGGAAGCCTTATACGTGTTTGGATATAATATTAGTGGCATTCTCTGCACTACAACAGCCTGAACCTTTTTCACCTTGGGGGAGATTTCTCCGCTCTTAGGAAATGTGATGATTATGTAACCATGGATCCTATGTAACCACTGTGATGTATTCCTCTGATGAAGATATGTGTCAAGAATTGAAACGTGTTGAAGTTCTCTGATGCATTATTATGCTTATATGCCTCACTGTGGTTTATTTACGTGATTATGGACCAGTCTTTATTATGTTTTTCTAAGCATTGTGGGTTTTTTAAAGAAATTGCAATAAATGTTTCTTCTTCTAATTGTTTTGACTTTTTGGTGCCTTTAAAATCTCTATATGTATTGCTATTTCCCTATTTACAGCATATGGCACCATTTGTACCCAGATTGGGCTAACATAGTTGGGTAACAGAATGAGTTTACGTGCATACATGTCTAAATACCATCCATCTGTATGCCATACTCCTGGTAGAAAGAGCCAGCATACATAGGAGCATCTTAACATGCCTGTGTGCATGAGTCCTTACAAATCCATTGATAAGTAAACCAGTTTACATATATGTATTCTATGTAAGTGTGCTTTTAGGAGTTCAGTTGTATTCAACTTGCAGATCATTTTAAAGTTTTTCTACTATGAGAATGCAGAGCTAACGAAGCTAAAGACAGCTATGTTTATTAAGCATAAACATTATAATCGTTTTTCCAATTACTTTTTACACAACACCGTTTCCTGAAAAAAACAAAGGCGACCTTCATTTAAGAAACAGTCCGTAGAGGTAAGCAGACTAAGGTTACTTAGACATTGAAGTATTTGGCCAGTTATTAACTCCTCTGAGAAAATACAGGCAGATCCAGCCCACAACTTATATCTCCTTGTCCTAGAAAAACAGATTGTTTTCTTCAGTCTGCCGAACTAAAGTATTTAGAAGATTAGACATTTATGCAGCTGCCTGCCCTGAATTTGGGCATCGGCTAGCCCCTAGAGCACAAGGAAAATCCAGAACATAGCAGGATTGCAACTGCTGGGTATTACTGGATTAGAAGAAGCGCCTTGAGGTCGCACATACTATCACGAACACATTAACGTTTAGTTCCCCTTCTCCCTTCTCACATCACCTAATGTACTTTCAACCTAATTATCCCCTCGTAACAGTGATCTAATCTCACTGCTGCATACTAATTCAGCATCTGCATGATGTTTGACAAATTTACCATGGTCTGTACGGAGAAATTCAACAAGCAAAAAGTACTTAAGAATAAAGCCAGGGAGGGCACAAGATAGATGTGTGTTATATGTGCACAGCATTAAAGTAAAAATATTAACAAGCCTTTTAGTAAAAAGACACAGGGACACATTTATCAGAAGGTCTGATATATTAATGGTCTGTAATGCAGAGGTTTAATGTGGACCTTTCAGTAGTTATTTAAGCCTCCCTGAAATTCCTGACATATTGCAACAGACAGCAATTGTATTTTTTTATCATTAAAACACAATCCTTGAGCTCCATTCAAATGACCTTGTCTAGGATGAAATGATGTCATCAGTCTACTACCGGCATAAGAAGCCATTGTCATTATATATCAAGTCACAGGGTATGAGGCTACAGCAGGTTGTGTTAGACATGTATGAACAAAGCCAAGAACTGCAAAGGAAACAGGGTTGTGTGATCCTTGAGCCTCAGTCTAGAAAGTAGAAGCTGGCCCTGAATAGTGCACTTATCAAATATGGTATTGTTCCGTCCTTCTGGACGGTTAAGCAAATGAAGGTATTGTCAGGGGAGGCACTGTGACAGAGGTGCTAAGAGGAGGAGTTTCAGAAGGTGTAGTCTGTACAGGAATCACTACTTGCAGGCAGCAAAGTAGCATGGAATATTTAGTCCTAAGAAATGGAAAGCAAACTGCAGAGGAGAAGATAAAAAGCATGCAGGGAATCCATGAAGCTGCTGAAGGAGATGACCTGTAGACAGGCAGAACTCACAAGATAAAAGATTTTTCAAGCAAGTTTTTATGGGATTGTTAAAAATAACAAATGTTTGCACTGCTATTCCAATGCTGAGGTTATAGAATCGAAGAGTATACTGTGACTATAGGTCTGCTTTAGGCTTTGTGCACACAGTCATACAGGGGTACTTTTTCAAACAAAAGGTAGCAAACATTTGACCTACGCGATTTTTTCCAAAGAAGCACACTATAAAGCTTGTTGCCATGTGCTGTAGTGTGCTACAAAAGCCTTGCGTATGGGTGGGGTGCACCATTCAGTGAATTACACATTCTCGGTGTATGGGTGGGGTGCCCCATTCAGTGAATTACACATTCTCAGTGTAAATACATCCAGCTATATGCGTATGTGGACTCCTGGGGGACCACGAGGGACCCCCGTTACACCCCCTGCGCATTACCCTCTTTAACCACCCCCCCCCCCCTTCCCTTTCTTTCCCAGGCAAGCCTCCTTTTTGTCCTCTGTTTCTAGTGGGGGTTTTTTTAGCCCTCTTTACAGCCGTGGACTATTTCTACGTTTCTCTCTTCCCTACTTCCTTCTCTCCCTTTGATACTCTCTCAAAACTGGATTTCACCCTTTCATACACACTGAGGCATTCACTATTGCCAGCAAACCCCATTAGTCTGTGCATTGAACTTGATTTTGAACGCTTCACTACCTTAGCTACCTCACTGTACCATGTAGCTCATTTTTGTCTGTAAATGTTATGAATTTTAATGTGTAATTATGCAATGCTATTTTGTACTTTCTTGGAAAACTCAAAATCTTTCTGAAACAAAATGAATTAAGCCGCAATGCACATATAGCATTTACAGCAACGGATCCTTACAAATTCGGTTTTAAATATTTTTTCATTCCTTTTAACCAATAACCCTTGCAGCACATCCATGCAAACAAGGCCACATCACAAAAGAGATTAATTAAAAAAAAAAAAAAAAACCCATAACAAGGGCAAGGAAAAGTGAAGCTAATGCCCAATGGAACCCCTTCCAGTTTCTACTGACAAATGAGACCCAGAGATGGTGGACAGTGATTCTACTTTTTATAAACTAAAAGTTTACCAATGATCTATTGCACTCCAGAATGGGCAAGGAGGCATTAAGACATTCACATAGCTTTAATCTCCATGTATATGAACATTAACCAGCTTTCACAGCTCCCTGTGGGACTTTGCTGCCTTCTTTGGTAGGCAGTAATTTATTTAGAACGCGAAGGTCTAAACAATTAGGGTAAACAATGTAAGTTGCTAAACAGTGTGCACTGTGATATGTAGGTATGCACTGATTCAAATTGTGTCATGAAGGAATAGCTTTTCACCAGTTTAGAACAGGTGTCCTTTGACAGCCAAAGACGGCGGATCAAATCTGCCGCACGTGCATGGCAATGGAACTCAAAGAACTTTGTGCGCATACAAACACAGCCTTAAAGCTTGTAGCAACTACCACTGAATTAATACAATCTAAGCAAAAACAGAAAACCTAGAAAGTAAAAAAGTAAAACAAATAAATTCGTTCATGGCCTATACTCCGTGGAAAGCAATATAGTTTCACGAAGTAATAAGAGCAAAATATCAAATTTCCAATAAATCATTATTTTGGACTTGCTCACAATTTTGTGCCTTCCGGTTCCAATCTCAAGAAGATTGGAAGCAACGAAAATAACACACCTGACCAAAAATCAATTTTTTGCTCTAGCTCTTCCAGGACGGATGTACCTTTTCACAGCAGAAGTAGACAGATATTAGATCCTTCTCAAGCTGTTCAAATATTTCCCACAAGCATGACAAATGCAGATGCCTTCCATTCACTCCCACATGTAAACAAAGTGCCAGAGCTAGACGGCCTGGAAATTTGCAGTTACACGGTATTGCAAGGGCAGAACATGAATCCACTCAAGCACAGATACACTGAAAATATCCCATTATTCCTTGGGCCATGCATAAGTGACAGTTTTTTGTTTATTTTTTTTCAAACCTTGATATTATTCCTTCCTTATGTTATACCTGAGCTTCAGTGAGAGCTGAAAATCAAGAAAGGAATTTATTTATCCACTGTAACAATATCTTTCATTCTATAGATTTTTCTCTACAGCTTGACAGCACATTAACTGTGTAAAGGTCTTTTTGCAGACAGTCGTTTAATTTAAAACTGGGGAAGGTCTGAAATCAAGGCAGTAGTAGAAATGCATCTATTAGGTAATTGCCAATCACACTGTGGTAAAGTTTCAAAACAAAAAGGCAACTTTATTTTTCAAACAAAAAACAATTCTTAGGCATAAGGACCCCTAAAGCGTGTGGCTTGCAATCCAGAATGAGCAATGTATGTTTTACAAATTGCTGAAATTTTGTAAAATGTATGCTCTGCCTAGAATAAAATTATTTCAGTTTGTAACAACTCAGCAACTGAATGCAAGGTGAACAGCCTTTCTCATCCCAATTCCACAGTCAGCTGAAGCTTTTCTCATACATATTTTGTGACAGAGCAGCTTTTTAAATGACTTTTGCTGATGGGTTTTGGGCCTGCGTTGAAGGAATCAGTTTGATGCTGGTTTTAACCAGTTTCTGACCCCACTATAGCCAAAAGACAGCTACAGCGAAGTCAGCTAGTTCTGGGAGGATGTCCATAGAACCACACCCACCCCCCAGCTGATCACATGACTAAGGAACGGGCCAATCACAACCGCTTTTACCATATGACCAGCTGTGTCCAATCACAGCTGATCACTGGGTAAATCGGAAATTCAGGTGATCGGCAGTCCTCTCCTTACGCTGATAGCGCATGAGGAGAGGACAGCCAGCAAGTAGTATTTTGCAGGGGGACATCTACACTGATCATCAGTGTCCTGGTGATCAGTGTAACCCCATCAGTGCGGCCAATAGTGCCCATCAGTGCTGGCAATCAGTGCTCATCAGTTGAATCAGTGCCACCTATCAATGCCCATCAGTGCCCATCAGTGAAGGAGAAAAATTACTTATTTACAAAACTTTATAACTGAACTAAGAAAAACTATTTTTTTTTTTAATATTTAGTCTTTAGTTTTAGAAAAAAATAAAAATCCTAGTGTTGATTAAATACCACCAAAAGAAAGCTCTGTGTCAAAAAAATAATAAAAATTTAGTTTGGGTACAGTGTTGCATGCGCAATTGTCAGCACAGAAAGCTGAAAATTGGTCTGGACGGGAAGGGGGGAAAAGTGCCCGGTAGGCAAGTATTTAAATGCTTCAGAGATGAGAGAGAGAGAATGAGAAAGAGTACATATATAAATATCAAATTGTCACACAAGCCATTTTGGGATTTCATTTTTTTTTTTTAATTACCCTTCCATTTCAATCTGCAGCCACTGTAATTTTCTTGTTACTGTCAAAGAATTCAAATAATCTATCTGGGTGGCTTTAATGAACAATGACCCTCCCAATCAGTACTCAATCCTGAAAGGATTTAGTGAAACAAATTGGTATTTCTTCAGAACAGAAAAAGTAGGACTCTACAGCAAAGTTTGTCAAATTCCTACGTAGATAACCTAGAGGGAACGGTTTTGTTTTGAACAAAAGTGGAGTTATACTTTATTTTTCCTCGCTTCTTTTCACCAGTAAAGACAGAGAAATCAAATAAACCTTTACAATTGTCTATCATATGTATATTTTGCTTTAAATTTACATGAAGACAGTCTTAAAAACAAAGTTTTAAAAGGATAAACTTACTTCTTTATCCTATCAAACTAACGATAATGAAAGTGAGTAATAAGAAACCTTTTAGAAAATGTACCTGTGATGGTTTCATTGTGTTTAACCTCATTCTTAAACATCACACAAGTTTCCCCCTTAACGTCCTGACATTCATAATCAAGGATAGCCTAGAATTGACAATCCACCTGCAATTTAACAACTGCTTTGTCAAATCAATGCCCTGAGCACAGGGGAATGAAATTTATATGAAAGCTCATTGAGCTCATTCTCTTGTCCTAGGAAAATTAGATTCACAAGGTTAAACACTCCTGGGGACTAAAAGCATTGGTTTATATTAGACAGTGTAATTTGGTTTAAAATGCAAACACTTCGTATTCCAGTGGCAAAGCATGCCACAATTACCTTGTTATTGCAAGGTTTCATTTTCCTGGAAATCCTGTGATCAGTGAGAATATTAACAACTCACTAAGCCATTTATTGTTGAAGAAACCACAACCTTCATCAATCTTAAAGGTTAAAGCCAATGGAATAAAAGGGTCAATAGATACTATAGGCGGTCAGACATGCAAACACAAATCAACTGTTCCCAGGTGCTTCAGCTTTCTAGCAGTTTGGCAAGCTTTTCGTACATAGACACCTTCCTGTGCTGTGAGGGAATAACTTACTAAGGCTGGGTTCACATCTGTGTGGGTGTTGCTGCTCCAGATCCGCACGAAAATCCGTGCCGCCACCCGCTCAGAGGAATGCGGACCCGTTCTAATGGCACGCCACCCGCACTGGAAAACGGAACCGTACTGGGAACCGAGGTTCCCGTGCGGGCTGCGGTTTCCAAAGAAGTGCAGGAACTTCTTCCCTGCGTGTCATAGGGCACGGGAGTCCATTCAAATGATTGGGATCTCCTACCCGTGCAAAATACGGCACGCGCGGCTGCATATATGTGAACCAGGGCTAGAGAAGGTTTTAGGAGCAGGGATAGTCTCCCAAACTGGCCAAAATGATCATAACTAGTAAAATTTAACTCATATCTATGGGTATCTTAACGTAAATCTGTGCAGGGCAAAGCAGGTTTACTTTACCTAGCACACACTCACTGCCCTTTCTGATTTCCTGCAACTCTGTTGAGCAGCTGAATGTGAAGTGAAGGCTATGAGTCGCTGATGTTGTGGCTTACCCAGGACTATAGACTCCCCTGTGACTGGGCCTAACTGACCCAGCACTGTCAATGCTGCTCCATATCTGGAAGAGCCAAGTATTTATTTTGGCACTTGGAAAGGTAAGCTGGGGAGAGGTGGGAGATGAAAGCAAATCTGTTGCTTTGCTCTGAATGAGTTATTTTGTTTTAAGAGCACAGCTTTTTTTTAAGCTGACAGTAGTCCCAAACTTTTCACACCATCTAAAACTACAAGAATAGAAAAAAATATTTATTTTTTCCTAAATTTTTGGCTTTAAAAGAAGAATACCATCAAATATACAAATAATCAGTAAACTAGGTTGTGTGAAGGTTGCGTTCCTTTTCTGACTGTAAATTGCTGTAGTAGCTGTAAGGACTGTAAACGTCCTTCTGAGTAGCTGAGAGCAACTTGTCTAATCAAGGAAAGAAGGTGCTTTGCTGCCCAATCAAACTGCATTGTGCATAAAGGCTATTATGATGTCTGAGACAGGCTTCATTACATGCTAAAGGCCCCAATCTCTATGAATTATGGGATTTGTGTTTTGATTGCAGTCCTGAAAACACAGAATTAACCCAAACAGAGAAGAAGAAAAGCAAGCAGCGCAAATTAGCACTTGCATGATTTGAGTGCAAGAGATGGGTAAAAGGGTTATGGGGTAGATATGACCTAAAAAATCATATCACATGATTGAGCTCAGTCTTACAAAGTTTTATGTGCCCTAAGTTTTAGCATGGCAGAAAAAAATAGGATCCTTCATAGGAGAGATAATACTTCATTCCAATTGATATGTGGAAAAAACAGAGAAAACCTAAAATACAGCAAGTAGAGGAGAACAGCAGAAATTTTCCAAGCAGCAAGGTTTAATGGATGAGGGACGAGATGTAAAAGTTAACATGACAGTCTTCCTATTTTTAAAGGCTGTTAAACCTGAAAAAAAAAAGTTATATAAAAGAGACAGTACTGGTAATTAAACAGAATTTACAACATACTCTCCACACTTGCAAGTGTTTAACATTGCACCAGACTAATAATCTACAGAGAGGGAAAATAGCAATCAATACTTGCACTGGTATCTTCACAGTAACAGGACACATACACTGTAGGCCTCAATTCAGAACAGTGTGATATCCAGCTTTAAGAATTTGTCCAAACGTGGTACAAATTACTACAAGCACGTTAGCTGATCTGTTACAGGTTACAACAGTTATAACCACTGACAGGAGTACACAGTTGGACATTTAGGGGGAGATTTACTGGAGAGTGCAAAATCTGGTGCACCTCTGCCTAGAAACAAATCAGCTTCCAGGTTTTACTGTCAAAGCTTAATTGAACAAGCTGAAGTTAGAAGTTGACTGTCTACCATGCACAGTTGCACCATACTCTGAGTACTTCAGTTTTAATAATTCCCCCCCTTTGAGTCTTTGCTTGAAATGATGCCCTCACCATTTGCTAAAAGAATAGTGTCACATGGTCTACTGTATTTGTTATCACATGATGCGGCATGCCTGATGTGGCACCCCAGCTAAACTAGATGTATACTGAAACTGCAACTTCTGTTGTAAACATCATGGCAAACTAGTAAAAGTTACATATTTTTATAACGTGCGTCTATGTTTCATTGCAAAAACATACACAATTAACATACAGGATCAACTTTGACAGATATATATATATATATATATATATATATATATATATGTATTTATTTTTTAAACTTAATTTTACCCACACAAATCCACTGTTTTAGAGAGAGCAACACAACTATACAATTCCAATAACAAATCCTTGGCCATTATTAGCATACTCTAGTTATAAATGCAGACAGTAAAGTGGCTGATCATATATTTATGCTGGTTTTTCTCTTATTAAATTGTTTTCAGCCCCCCTACTGTATAATACATGTGTAAGAATGAGGATTAATCAGTTGCCTCTAGGACCTACTAATAACAGGAGTGCGACGTATGAAGCAAATTGGACAGAACATTGGTAATCATGTCTACATCCTTATTACTGGCCCTCCACAGGTTAATTCTGCATTCACAGGCAAAGGATCTCATTTTATACTTTGACGGGAATTAAGGGGAGCCAGTTCCAGCTGGCGTTTCCGCACAACATCATCAAGAGATAATTACAGAAAGGAGGACGGCACACACCTTTCACTGCAAGACAGGTCTGAATAAAACACTAATGAAAAGAAAGCAAAAAAAAGGAGAGAGAGAGAAAAAGAGAAATAATTCCTCCAATGCAGGACCATTAACGGCACATTCATGTTATGCAAATGTGTGAATCACTGCCTTCAAACTGCCTGAAACAGCTCTGAGCCTGTCAGGCTTTTTATTGAAACAAATTAAAGTGCAGCCTATTGCTATCAGATCAGCTAAAGAGGGAAAATTATAATGTCCATAAATATGCTAATTCCACAAAGGGGGAGAGGAGGAGGGAAAAGATTGGAGTATTTTGAAGCTACCCTTATTAGTTTCACTCATCAGGGGGTTAGATGAACGTCTAAATAAAACAGAAAGGAGCAGCAAGCAGATAAAATGTTCATTTATTGGAAAGGCGGCAATTGTTATTGAGTTGCTGAATCTCCAGATAGATGACTGGCGGGAGGTGAAGCAGAAGTTACCTTCTTTCCTGCTACGAGATTATTCCAACTGGTCAAGCTGGCGGATGTACGCAGAAAGATGTCAGTTTGGCTGCAAAAACCAACTCATTTAGATGCTGCTCGAAAAGAAGACAAAGAGAGAGACATTTTCCAAAGACCTTTGCTAAAGGTCAGCTGGTGTTTAGTGCTGTATAAAGCAAGTTATCAATGCAATTCCCTCTGTATACTGCCTTTTTTTTTTTTAAACTACGGCAATTAAAAAAGGTGGCAAGTTTTGGACAAGTTTCCAAGGAGTTTCAACAGTACCTTGCTAAATTTATCCAGTGTAGAGGCCCAAATAAGGCTGAGAGAAGACCAAAGCATTTTAATCAATGTGTTAGAAAGGATTGGAGAGGTCTTTAGTGACCTGTACAGTGCAATACAGAAACTTTAAAGGAGAAGTAGGACCAAACCTCTTTTGGCCCTTATTTACCTGTGGGTCACAAGAGTGCACTTAGGCTGGCCATACATTATACAATTGGCTTGAGAAATTTGCTTCAGATTTACCAAAAACCATAGAATATGAGGTCAAACCTAAACAACACTTTCAGTTGTATCCAATTAGGCAGACCCTTGCACTACATAGTTGAAGGTAATTCTAAAGGAAACTGGGCAGAAATTGGACAGAAAATTGTAAGACAATTGTATAGTGTATGGCCAGCCTTAGTTCTGCTCTTCTGTGAATCGGTTTTCATCCAACAGCGGTTAAAATCTGTTGTCAGCTGAAGTCACTCAGCCAGTCCAGAGTCTGGAGGGTTCCTGACTTCAATGTTGGGATCCACTCAGATGCCTGGCTGGCAGCTGGCTCAGCCTCTCGGCATGCTCCTACCTCCTCCGCAGTCCAGTGCCTCAGTGAGTACTGGAGAGGCAAAGCAGACAGCTGGCGTCTGACAGTCACCGACTCACTGAACACCTAAAACTGAGCGATCAGCAGTCTTTGATTGCTCAGCTCTCGGTCTTACAGGTGTTGGTGGACAGATGCAGCATCAGACCAATGCTACATCAACCTAGGTGAGTATGTTTTTTTTTTTCTCTTTTTTTTTTAACCCACACTTCTCTTTTAAGGAATTCTTTAGATTGCCAAATTGCAGGGTCCTTTTAGGTGCATTCAACTTGCATTTAAGGTAACTTTGAAGCATTTCAGAGTCCCTTCTGACCTGCATATGACCTCCTAAATTGCATCAAGCGCTTTTGGCATTCCAAATGTCTCAACTTCATTCCTTTATCATCAAGGGTATAAAAGATCTTAGACTGTAAAGAGAAGCCGATGTCAAACCTAACATTGGTACTTGTAAGTAACAGAAAGTGCCTGCACCTGAGCACTGCTGCTACTTCAGACATTTAGTTCAGGTCAGAGGTGAACCCATATTATTCCCATGTAGGATAAAGCAACAGATACAATTAACTGCTGCCCCCCACCCCAGCCTGCACATATACAACTACATTTTGCTCTCCTAATAACACTCAGTTCAGTGGTCTTTTTTTAAATAAGATGCAAATTGCAACTTGATACATGCACAGGGATATAGAGCTAAATATTCTCTCTTCCATCCCATTGCCGAGTGCATTGTCACATGGAAGGAAGGGGAGTGAACTCATTCTCATCATGCCCAGTAGTAAATACTTTGGTGAACCCTTTCTTATGTCATAGCTCTCGTGTAAAAATCAATTTTAATCGAAGAAGTAAGATGTGTAGTATGTGTGTACAATAACTCTGTCTTCATACTATAACACCATTCCTTCTTTCTTGATGGGCTGCAGTTATTTTTGCATTCCAAGCTTGAAAAAAAAAAAAAAAAAAAAACTTTCCTGTATACATATCTAACAATGAACCCTCAAGGATGCATTTGTCTACACAGCAGAAGAATAGTCAAAATGTATCTTTCCTGTTTTTCCCCATCAATGGATCATGGAAAGATTTTCGGCGCTTACTATACACTAGAATGCTACGTAAGTGCTCTATCTTTTTCTCACTACTAAAACACCAGGCAGCAGTGGTTAAACTGAATGCAGAGATGTCTGCAGTCATTGAAGTCCATGAACAAGGTTATGGCTTTCTTGCTTTTAAATTGAAATCCATTAAGCTACTCCACCATCAAGGTCTAAGCTATAATTGCCAGCATTTGAATACAGTTTTCAGGGACAGTTTCCTACTAGGCACATCCATCATTACTAGTTATTAGTAACTCTTTCCAGTCTACCACATACTTTAAACATATGGTTATATTATTTATATGATATTACGTAAACCTACAGAGCTCCCCCCAGATCAGATATCCTGAATGAGACCCTCTTAAAATGGAATCTATAAAGTTTTTGGGTAAATATTTTGTGTATGGTTGTGTATGTGTGTGTATATATATATATATATATATATATATATACAGTCATGGCCGAAATTGTTGGCACCCTTGATATTTCTCCAGGAAATCATGTATTTCTCACGAAACGTATTGCATTAACACATGTTTTGCTATACACATGTTTATTCCCTTTGTGTGTATTGGGACAAAACAAAAAAAGGGAGGAAAGAAAGCAAATTCGACATAATGTCACACAAACCTCCAAAAATGGGCTGGACAAAAGTATTGGCACCCTTTCACAACTGCGGATAAATAAGAATGTTACAAGCATGTGATGCTCCTGTAAACTCACCTGGGGCAAGTAACAGGTGTGGGCAATATAGAAATCACACCTGAAAGCAGATAAAAAGGAGAGACGTTCACTTAACCTTTGCATTGTGTGTCTGTCTGTGCCACACTAAGCATGGACAACAGAAAGAGGAGACGAGAACTGTCTGAGGACCTGAGAACCAAAATTGTGGCAAAATATCAACAATCTCAAGGTTACAAGTCCATCTCCAGAGAACTAGATTTGCCTTTGTCCACAGTGCGCAACATTATCAAGAAGTTTGCAACCCATGGCACTGTAGCTAATCTCCCTGGTCGTGGACGGATGAGGAAAATTGATGAAAGATTGCAACGCAGAATAGTCCGGATGGTGGATAAGCAGCCCCAAACATGTTCCAAAGACATTCAAGCTGTCCTGCAGGCTCAGGGAGAATCAGTGTCAGCGCGAACTATCCGTCGACATTTAAATGAAATGAAACGCTATGGCAGGAGACCCAGGAGGACCCCACTGCTGACACAGAGACATAAAAAAGCAAGACTACAGTTTGCCAAAATGTACTTGAGTAAGCCAAAAGCCTTCTGGGAAAACGTCTTGTGGACAGATGAGACCAAGATAGAGCTTTTCGGTAAAGCACATCATTCTACTGTTTACCGAAAACGGAATGAGGCCTACAAAGAACAAAACACAGTACCTACGGTAAAATATGGTGGAGGTTCAATGATGTTTTGGGGTTGTTTTGCTGCCTCTGGCACTGGGTGCCTTGACTGTGTGCAAGGCATCATGAAATCTGAGGATTACCAAAGGATTTTGGGTCGCACTGTAGGGCCCAGTGTCAGAAAGCTGGGTTTGCGTCCAAGATCCTGGGTCTTCCAGCAGGACAA